>NC_056747.1:1110204808-1110339808 GCF_019279795.1 Protopterus annectens | reverse complement strand
CTAAGTTGAAGCTTATTTGAAGTTAACTGAGGAGGAATTTTATAAATATTATGGCAGCTTGGACACACAAAAGAACCGAAGGAGAGCTGATAACCTCAGCTATAATGAAAGACAGAGTCTTAAGACTCTACAAGCTGATACTTCCATTATAATAAGACCGGCCGATAAGGGTGGATGGGTGGTTGTGATGGATATGGAACATTATTGTACATCCATGGAAGGCCTTTTGAGTGATAAATTCTACAAAGTCCTCAGTAGGGATGACATGCATGATATAATAAGGCATGTTAAGGATACTTTGATGGATATTTTTAGAAGTGGCATTATTAATAAAGAACTGCATGATTTCTTAACTATCAATACACCCTTAATTCCGATAATACATGGGCTTCCAAAAATTCATAAAGATATCCGTGACCCACCCATGAGACCGATAGTGTCTGGACGTGGGTGGGTCACTGAACATTTGTCAGTATATGTTGAGAAGTACCTTAGACCCATTCTGAATAAGAATGAATTTGTGTTAAAGGACTCTAAACAATTTCTAATAGAGCTTTATGAGTGTTTACGGTTACATGATCAGATAGGCGAGTATATGTTTGTTACGTTTGATGTACAATCTCTATTCACGATCATACCCAATGATTTAGGCCTTCACTATGTGTCTGAATACCTAAGGAAGCATAGTGATTATTCAGTTGTAATGACTGATCTAACAGTACACTTTTTAGAACTAGTGCTTGAAAATAATCTTTTCGTGTTCAAGGAAACTATTTATAGGCAACAGGATGGAGTGGAGATGGGTACTCCCTGCGCCAACAGTTCTGCCAATATGTTTTTGGCATACTGGGAGGAACAAGTCCTGTTTTGTGAGAGATTGTTTGAAGAACATGTGGTGTTCTATCAACGTTTTGTCGATGACCTTTTTGTTCTATGGAATGGGAATATAGAACAACTTGAGTCAATGTTTAATATCATGAATAATCTAACTAGCTTCCTTAAGTTTACTATGCAATATTCTGAGCACAGGATTGAGGTTTTGGACCTATACATTGAGAAATTGCCAAGCGGCCTGGTAAACACAGGGGTATTTTGAAAATTATGCTATTGTAATGCACTGCTTATGAGGTCCAGTATGCATCCAGCCCACATCTTTAGGAACATCATTAAAGGCCAGGGGGTTAGGGCATCCAGACTGAATCCTACACAAGTAGGGTATGAAAAAGAGTTAAATAGCTTGAAGTCGAGGCTTTTACAAAGGGGATATCATACCCAAGAGGTTAATGAGCACTTAGACAAGATTGTGAATTTAATCCTACACAAGTAGGGTATGAAAAAGAGTTAAATAGCTGAAGTGCTCTTTTTTTTTTGAAGAGGAGTATATACAAGAGGTTAGTGAGCACTTAGACAAGATTGTGAATTTACGATCAAATGTAGCGGCACCATATTTTGGACCCGTTAGTATGAATGACATAGTGAGCACAAACAGGAAACAAGCTTGTGTTAAAATTTCCACCTTTTTTTCATCAGACCATGCTGATGTCAGGGATATCGTTACTAAACATTGGTCCATTTTGCAGGTGGAAAGTGATTTAAGGAATATAGTAGGAGAACGTCCACATTTCCTATTCAAGAATAAGAATAACTTGAAAAGGATGCTCTGTTATCCCAACTTTGAGGGCAATAGAATAGAGAATGGGAATACTAGGCCATGTGGCCACTGCAATTTCTGCTCATACATAGATGGTGATACCATATTTTTTCATCCAGATCTTAGCATTGAGTTTGTGACGAATGCTAAAGCTAACTGCATGACCTGTAATCTAGTGTACGTAGCGGTCTGTCAAACTTGCTCATCTTTCTATGTGGGTAAAACTAATCGTCCTTTTAGGGACGGAATAAGAGAACACGTTTACCACATTAGGAAAGGATCGGCACATAATGCCTTGGCCAAACATGTGATTTTACATGGTGATGCACATAGGTTTTTATTCAGAGCATTAGAGGTCCTAGCCCTGACTCAGCGTGAGGGTGACATTAGGAATTACACTGAGTGTAAGGAGAGTCATTGGATAATTAGACTAAGGGCTGACAGTGGTCTTGGACTGAATGAAAGGGCTTCAATTAAACCCATGTTAAGAAAACGTTGGAATATTAAATAAAGCATCAATGCATTTTTATCTAGATCTATATGAAGTTATGTGCACTTTATAGATTGTATGTTTTTATGTGTTTTTTATGATTCTTTTTAACATATAAGTGTTTTATATATTTTGTGAATAATATCACATGTAAGCTATAATACTGTGTAGGACATAGTTCTTTTGTGCTACTAGCAATATATTGTTTTATCTGTTTTGATGGTTTTTAATATATTGTAGTAAGTTCAGTAAGCAAGCAATAGCACTTTAAGACCTAATTATTTGGCAAATCTGATAGGTTGGTTAGATTTGAACACTTGTATATATATTCAGTGTAGCACTATATGAGTTGTTAATGATCTGAAGAAGCTCTTGTAGCAAAAGTGCTAATCTTTGTACAATTTAGAATAAAATCAGTGATTTTTTACAACTTTTGCTTCCTGCTTCATTCCGCTTCAGTTTGCTGTTGGATTTATTGCTATTTTGATACTCTGGAAAAGAAATGTTTGCCTGGACTGTTGGCAGTATTCGTATTGTGGATTATCTTAGGAAATGTAATGTTTTCTGTTTTACATTCCCTTTTTGTAAATTGCGATTGTTGGCAACTGTTAAACTTTTTTGTATAGTGTTTGTAAATCTTTTTAAAAAATGTTTGTAATCTTTTTTGTACTATTGTTATGGAGCTTTTCTCCCCGGGTCTTTGCTGAAAATGTGCTACTTGCCCAGCCAGACTCCACCTAGTTAACAAATGTAAAATAAAAAAAAAAAAATATATATATATATATATATATATATATATATATATATATATATATATATATATATATATATATATATAAATATATCTTTTTATTTATATATATATATATATCTATGTATATATATATATATATATATATATATATATATATATATATATATATGTGTGTGTGTGTGTGTGTGTAAAATGCACTTAACATATGTATATGTATGTACACAAGACACACACACACACACACACACACACACACACACACACACACACACACAGGCACACACACACATATGTAACAGATACAGTTTGTGTGTGTATGTGTGTGTGTTTATGTATATATATATATATATATATATATATATATATATAAATGTAAATGTTCGTTTGTTCAAAATCTTAAATCTCCGAAAGTTCTTCACCGATTGCTTTGATATTTTCACACAATGTTGCATTCGAATACGCGCATGTTTTTATATACCTACTATTATATAGATGTCACACGTTGCATTCGAATACGAGTGTGTTTTTATATACCTACTATGAATTCTATATATTTGTATACAAATATGCAATTTTATATGCTTTTGTTATAACTTTCTTACTTCTTTTTCAGTGCAATCGATCTGCTTTAGTTCATCCAAATAATGCCTCGCAAAAGATCAAACTTAGGTTGTTGTACTCGCGGAGTGGAAGCAGCGTGACGAGTAATTGCAAATCAAACAGAGGAAGAATGGGCATCAGCAAACGAGTGAAATAGACAAAGAATGGCTCAAATACGTGCCGAGGAAGCAGCAGAGCGACGTGCAGCCAGACTTGAAGATGCACAGTTGCGAGCATGGCGAACGCATTCTGCAGCTTCAAATCTGCTTCGTTCTCCTTGATCAACACCAGCGAACGAAATAAATGCTTGCCTGAAATACTCTACTTTGTGGCAACACGAAAAGACGTTAAAATTAACTACAAATATGCGTGTCCTGCTGAAAAATGATCGATCAGTTGAGATGTTCTCACATCAATTGCTGGAAATTGGGAATGGAAAGGTGCTGGTTGATCTGACCTCAGCACTAATTTCATTGCCTCATAACTTCTGCAATTTAGTGACGTCAAAAGAAGAATCGGTTGAAAAAGTATTTCACAATATTCAAACCAATTATAAGAATCACGATTGGCTGACTGAACGAGCTATGCTTGCGGCCAAGAACAAAGACGTCCATGAACTTAACAATATTATTCAGTCTACCATTCAAAGCAAGGCAGTCACATACAAGTCCATCGGCACTGTTGTGGAAGCAGATGAAGCAGTTAATTATCCAACAGAATTTTTGAATTAATTCGATCTGCCAGGGATGCCACCGCACATACTGCAATTGAAAATCGGTGTGCCAATTATCATGTTGCTAAATATCAATCAGCCAAAGCTTTGCAACAGCATGTGGCTTGCAGTAAAAAAAATAATGAGCAACGTCATAGAAGCAACAATCTTGACAGGACCTTTCAAAGGTGAATATGTCCTCATTCCTCACATTCCTATGATTCCAACGGATATGCCATTTCAATTTAAGAGAGTGCGATTCCCAGTTCGATTGGTATTTGCAATCACCATCAACAAAGCTCAGGGCCAATCTTTAGAATTGTGCGGTTTAGATCTACACACAGATTGCTTCTCACATGGACAATTATATGTTGCATGTTCTAGAGTCGGCAAACCAGACAATCTCTATATCTGCACAGACAATGGAACAACAAAAAATATTGTATACCCACAAGCATTGTGAAATTAAACATATTAGAAATGTGCTTTCTTTTCTTTCTTTTCCATTTAACCAGACTGAGCCACAGCAACGCTGGGTACAGCTAGTATATATAAATATATGTATATATATAGATATATATATATATATATATATATATATATATATATATATATATATATATATATATATATATATATATAATCCGCTTCAGAATGATGATTGTTCATATCATCAATTCACTAAACATTGTGACTGAAGCAATGGCTAAAATTTTTTTTTTGCAGGGCAACCCTACTAATTATATATTATATATACCAACTCCAACGTTGCACTACAGCTGAAAAAGGGCAAAACTCCATTACCCAGTGTACCACATCTCAGACACCCTGCTACAGCCACACCTTGATGAGGTGAGCAGTTGATGTTTCCATCTTTTTTTTTAAATAATTTTTTATTTTCCAAATAATATAATGTTTAACAATACAATCATCAATAAACAAGTATTATAAACCTTTATATACACTATGTACAATTGACCTGAAGAAAGGAGGGAAAAAAATTAATAAAATATATGAAATTAGTAACAAGAATTTATAATATTCATTTAGTAAAATATAAAGTTACACATTAATTATTTAGGGTTCATTTTTAATGTCTCAATAAGAGTTACATTTTTTCCCAAGGATTGTTTGTCCAAGTTTTAGGTGAAATTCTCGATTCCTTCACCTTGATTTCTAATGTCACTGTTTCTTCTATCAATCTCAAGAATTCTTCCAGAGTAGGTTCTTGTGAAGACTTCCACTTTCTAGTTATACATTTCCTTGCCACAGCTAGTATGGACCAAAGTAGGTATAAATCTTTTTTATTCAATCTAATAGTATCATTAACATTTAAGAGGACTAAAGATTTGGTTAAAATAAAGGTATCTGTGAATATAGCTTGGAAAAAATAGTAATTTCTTCCCAGAATTGTTTTATATTAATACAATCAAAAAATATATGAGACCAATCAGCTTTACATTTTAAAGAACATCTCCAACAAATGGATTTATCAAGTGAATTGAATTTGGCTAGTTTATCAGGTGTAATAAATGCCCTGTGAATATATTTCCATGTAAATATTTTCCATACTTACAAAATTAAATGTTAAGTTAACAGAACATAAAACATTCTTTTTACTCTCAATTAATAAATTAGTGTGACATCCTTTTGCTATGAAATTCCAATATCTTGCATTAGGGTTAGTTTTATATGTTATCAATATTTTGTATAATTTTGAAATTAGATTCATCCAGTTATAATTATTGTAAATAACTTCAGATATTAGACATCAAATTTGGACTAGTTTTATAAGGAGAATTAATAATTTTACTATTAAGATCCTTAACATATGATAATATGCTTTGTAGTATCAACCAATCTGCTGATGGAATTCATATTTATTCTGAATTTGTTGAATGTCTAATACATGATTCTACATACAATGTTGCCAACAAGTGAAGTTTTTCCCTCCCATCTAGTTAAAATAACTGTATGAATTGTATTGAAGAAATTCTTTGTAAAGCTAAAGGGAATTATCAAGTCTAGCCAAATCTTAATATCCGTGTTAGTATATATAAATCTTCTGAATAAATTGTAAATATTATTTATATAATTTAAGTTTGTTGGTTTTGTTATATTATATTGAATATTAACAGTCAATATGTGCCACGTCCTATTATTTGTTCAATTAATATACACATTTTAATTATTTTATTTTCATTTAGAAAAATAATAGTGTATAATGTTTTCCATGTTGAAGAATAATTAGGATCTATCCAATTAATGATAGTTCTTAATATGGAAGCTTTTATGTATGATCCTAGATCTAGAAGTTTAATTCCACCCATTTCCCAAGATATAATATGTGTATAGGCTATTCTATTTCTTTTTGGATACCAAAGAAAGGTTAATAGAATTTTATTTCTTTCTTTCAAGATTTTCTTGTTAGGTACTACAGGAATAGCTTGTGCAATGTAATTAATTTTTGGAAGTATTGTCATTTTTATTATTTGTAATCTGTCTTCAAATCTCAATAACATTTTATTCCAGCTTACTATTAACATTTTTATTTTATTAATTATGTTGCTATAATTTGTGGCTAACATAGACTCCAAATTATCACATAGGGCCGGATTCACGAAGGCTTGCACGGAGTCTAAGAGTAGTGTAAGACTCCATGCAGCCTTCGCGATCCAGGAACAGCCCAAAGTCCGTGTAAGAGACAAGCTAAAACGGCTCTTACACGGAGTGGGCGTGGATAAGCTAATCACCTCACTTGCAGCCGAATAGCATGCAAATGAGGATGATTAGTGATCCAGGAAGCCCAGAACAGCCCGTGTAAGAGCTGTTTTAGCTGCAGAAATGTACTCAGTTGACAACTGAGTACGTTTCTGCAAAAAAGCAATGGAGCCATGTCAGCTCCAAATAAAGGGTGCATATGTGTCAGGCAGCATGCCAATGGCCAAATATGTGGCCATTGGCAAGGTAACCTGATGCAAATATCTTAAAAATATAATTTTTTTTTCGGCGATCGCTGATGTTTAAACCCAGCGCAGCCCCGTGCAAATGGGCTGCGCTGTATAAAACATAAAAACAAAGGTTATAAACCCACAAATGTGGGTTCTGTGCAATACATGGAATGTCAATGCAGGGACCAGCAGACCAAAACCAACATGGCCACTGTGTAGTGGTTGCTAAGGGGGGAAGCTGAGTCTAAGACATGTAACTAAGCATTAGTAGGCAATCTGATGCAAATGACTGTTAGGATACTGAATTCCACTGTCACATAGCAAATGAGCACAGTCTGAGTAGTGTAAGAGTTACAGAAGGGGGAGGAACAGAGTAGGAGATAGGTGACATCACAGGGGGAATGGTAGAAAGAAATGCAGTTCATTGGAGGTCAGAGTTACATGACAGATGTCAGACAGATATCATGGAAAGAGGTGTGCCACTAGATAAGCATGAGAAAGTCAAGAAATGGAAGGTGTACACTGTTGCCTACACCCAAGTTTCTTGCAGGGCATGCATGCGCACGTGTGTGCACCATGAAGCTTGAGTAAGACAGTGTGTGCGCGTGTAAGGCAGACTGAGCATGTGGGAGCGTGTTGGGAGATGTTTAACACTGTTTGCGCAGGTGTGCATGCGTTTTAACCCGAATAAGCAGATTCTGAACCGTGTAAGCATGTGTGTGCATGTGTAAGCCACTGTGAGCGTGTTTCTGCTGGTTTGCACATGGCTCCTCCCTGAGGAAACAGAGAGGAAAAAGGAAGCAACAGATTTAGTAGGAAGCTAGCAGGAAATACTGCTGGAGCTAGCAGGTGAAAACAATTAGAAGCAGGCAATTACACAGGCAGAATAGTAGCCCAGCCCAGCACTTAAAACTCTGCAAACAGCAGTGCAGGATGTTCCTCTCAAGAGACACTGCAAGACAGGAGTTAAGTTATTAGAAGTGAAAACTGAAAAAGCTGAACTCAGAGCAGAAATGTTAGGGGCTGCCATAGCTGTCATAATGAGACATAGGCGACTTGCTGAGGGTGGTGACAATGCAGATGGTGCCAGACAACCCACAGTGAGGAGACGGAGAAAAGTGTACAGGCCCAGGGTCACCTACCACGGGTTACATGAGCTGGAGATAGTAGAGCGCTATAGAGTGGACAGAGACCTCCTGCAGCAAATAGTGGAGCTGTGCAGGCCACGCCTCACACACAGAACCAACAGAGGGGAACCCATCCCAGTGGAAACCAAGGTATGTGTTGGCCTAAGAATACTAGCAACAGGTACCCTCCAGAGACCAACTGGTGATATGATGGGGATATCACAGGCATCAGCCTCCAGGGTACTGCACCAGTTCCTGGATGCCATGTCAGCACATGTCGGTGATCATGTATATTTCTCCAATGCCCGTGAGGTATTGGCCAGCAATATGCGTCTCTTCCAGCAGATAGCGGAATACCCTGAGGTAGTGGGTGCAATAGACTGCACGCACATATGCATCAAAGCACCAGCTGGTGAGCGGGGTAGGGCCTACATTAACCGGAAGAGCTTCCCCTCCATCAACTGCCAGGTCGTGTGTGATGCCCAGGGCATAATAATGAATGTGTGTGCTGGTTGTCCTGGGAGCTACCATGATTCCCACATCTGGCATTTGACACAGCTGTACCAGACATTTGCCAATGGAGACATCCCACACGGACACCTAGTGGGGGATGCAGGTTATGCACTGGAGCCATGGCTGATGACACCCATCAGAAATGCACACACACCTGAACAGGAATGCCATAATGAGGCACACGCACAAACACGTAATGTAATAGAGCGTGTGTTTGGGCTGCTCAAGTCACGGTTCCAGTGTCTGGACACATCTGGTGGAGCCTTGCAGTACACACCAACTACATGTACCCAAATTGTCATGGTATGTGCTATGCTACATAATATGATCTTGCGAAAACAGCTGCAGCAGGACCAGCATAGGGCTGGGCCAAACAGCCCCCCACCATTGCCAAGGCCATCACAGGCAGAGTGTGACTCGGAGGAGGAACAACCTGAGCCTGCCCCAGTAGGCAGAAGGAGGCATGCCCAGTATGCCCTGGCCTTGGCAAAGAGGCAACGCATAGCACATACACTGGCTCAGTAGGAACCCCAGGAATGATACCCCCTCTGACTCACTCAAATAATAACATGGATGCCTACAATGACATGACCTGCTCACAAACATGTACAGGGAAGTGTAATATGTGCATCCGACAGTGGCAGCCCTGCAGCACCACCTGAGGCATGAATGCCATGTGTTAAGTAATGTAACACCATGTACTATATGCACACCTGAGGACCCTGACTAACATCCTACCCTCACCAAGCATCATGCCACAATATGACAATGAGATGATCAAGTGCAATAATTGACTGAAGTATCGCAGTTAGTCAAAGGGGATCCAATGTGTGCCAGTCTGGGATGACATGCTGAGCATGACATGATGCTCCACCTACTAGGACTGGCATGCACCTATCAGTGCAGGCCGTATGGATGCTGGCAAAGGCTGTTGTTACCCACAGTGTGCCCTGAATAGGTAAGGCTCAAAACACAAACCTATCTCCATAGGTATCAGAAAGGATAAGAATAAGATAAGGGATAAGTTGAAACATCAAGATGCATGCAGTCTAAACCCAACCAGTATTGAGAATGTTGATATCTGCTCTGTAACAGAAAACTGAGTCAATGCTCACAACAGCACCCTAACACTACCAAGTTACACCTCATACTGTGCTGTACAGCCTAAAAACATGGAACAAGCTACAAAAGGAGGGTGACTAGCAAGAATTGTCAAGGATAACCACACCCCCATGTTGGTACCACAACAAGAAGCAGCATGGACTAGCCATGGTCAAGTAACAGTGGCTAAAACTGCCCCCCAGTTTATAGCCTGCTACAGACTACTGTCCCAACACCAGGAACTGCACCTGGCCTATGCTGGAATACATGAACATATCAAGTCCTCCAAACCACATTATATTGGGTGACTGAAAATACCCAGACATAGACTGGGAGCATTATACTAGCTCCAACAGTGTAGGACAAAAGTTCATAGAATCCATAAACCAAAAGGCCCAGGAACAATGTACCACTCCCACAAGAGGGGTAAGCATACTGGATGTGATAATCAGCAACATGGGTACTGGATGGCAAGATGAGAAGTGTATTGCTCACTGGTAAAACCAGACCATGGAGTAATCACACTGGATATACGAATCCTGACCACAGTCCCTGGCCATAAAACCACAGTGGAAAACATGTGTAAAGCAATATTTGCACTCCTTTAAACTGATGTGGAATCCATTAAAGGTCCTGTGCAGGTGCAAAATATGGGCCACACCTCAGAACCTGTAATACAGCCATTCCATGAACACTGCCAGGAATGCTTGGATTATGCAATCCTAAATTAAAACAAGACACAATGCCATACACGCAGGCATCTGGCATGGTGGACACCAGCCATAACCAAACCATGCAAGAGAATGAGGAAGCTACTACATGACAGAGCAAACATAAACAATGAAGTAATCACTGATCAGTAGTATGGCAATAAAATCTGTCCACACATACAATCCACTAAGGCCAGCCACAACAAGTTGAATCTGTGAATCCTGAGGCAATGTTACACCTGCCCCAAGTACACAGACAACCCCCAACCCCACCCAAGAAATACAAATATAAGTGAGAGATGCAACCATCTATCCAAACTGGAGGCTGAGCTCCCTCAACTCAGTACTCCCAAAACTAGTCAGGAGGAGAAGGTAACCACACACACCACAAACACAGTCCCACATAAACCTATCACAACTGCAAACCAAACACATAAACACAGAAAAACATTCCCAGAGGCACAAATTACAAACACAGCACACCAAAAGAGGCCTCTAAAGCAGACACCCAATAAAACAACCTCCAAACATAGCACATGCAACACATAGTACACAAAGCTGGTGTGCCAAACAGTCACAGGCCAGAAGGAGAAACAGCATGCCTGATACAGTTGTAATAGGTGACTCCATAGTCAGACACACTGCTGTCCTGCACACCAGACTGAACAAGGGAAAGGGTACAGTAAGCTGCCTGTAGGCTGCCACAATACGCCACATAACAGAAGTATGCAGGTCACTCCAAAGCAAGTAGAAATATGATGTAGTCATAGTCCATGCTGGTGTGAATGACCTGATATGTACCTCCCTAGACTACATGAAAAGAGACATAGATGATCTCTCTGATTATGTAGTCCAGGCCGGTATGACACTCACCGTTTGCAGCATCCTACCCTTACCAAGAATAATGCCACAGTACAAACACGGAATGATCAGTCATAGCAAGTGGCACACTTACTGGTGTCATTCCAAGGGGATTCAATGTCTGTCTGCTTGGGATGTCATGCTTAACAAGCCACGCAGCTGTTTTTGGGATAGCTTGCACCTGTTACCCCTGGGCGTCTGGATATTGGATAAGGCCTTTGCCACCTCCATAGAGCCTTTTGTAGGCAAGGCTGAAAAGACTAACCCACCACCCTAGAAAACATAAGTGGAAAGAAACATAAGGGTAATGCTGACCAATGCCAGATGTGTAAACCCCAATATGCATGCTCCCAAGGCCATCCCCAGTATGGAGAACATCGATGTCTGTGCAGTGACAGAAACCTGCTGCAAGCCTCCTGACAGCACACCAGCACTACCAGGTTATACCACATATCATGTGTCATGGCCCCAAAACCTGGAACAAAACATAAAAGGAGGGTGAGTATCCATATTCAGCACAGACACCCATACATCCAGGTAACTGACAATGCACAAGGCATTGGAGTCCACCCATGTGCAACTAACTGTAGGCAAGACTGCTGTACAGTCTGTAGCATGCTACAGACCACACTCTCACACACAGGAACCCCACCCAGCCATTCTGAAGACACTGGACAGTATGAATGTCCCACCAAATACCAAACAAGGTACCACAAATTACCACATAGGTGGTAAACCATTATGTATGGAAGGATTAATCAGGGACCTAGGGACACAAGTGGAAGTAACCTGTTATGTGACACCCACATTGCCAATGTGGCTAGGAAGACTGTCTACATTTGACACCGTATCAGGAAAGGATTCACATCTACATCAACAGAGGTCATTGTGCCCCTATACTGTTCTCTTATCACACCCATAATCTAGTACAATGCCTCATATGGGATGTACCTTACCTGACACCTGCAGCAGTTAGAAAGACCTCAAAGGTACCTCACCAAGAGGATAAAGGGTCTCAAATATATGTCATATGCTGCCTGGCTGTAGACACCCCAGTTGAATGCAGTCACATACTGCCTACACAGAGGCATTGCATGCCTGTTGTAGAAGGCCATGCCCAACACAGGAGTAATGGACATGCTCCACCCCAGAAAACTCAAAGCCATCTGAGCTGTGAGAGTGAGATATGTCAACCTCAACAAATAATGAAATATGATGTTCTGGTGGGACAGATACATAATCCAGAGGCTCCCCACACCCTGGACCAGAATCTTACTCCATGTTAGGCAGAGCCCCTCACTCACACTCTTCAACAGGAATCTTGCCAAGTGGATGGATGATTGTAGAGTTACACTGGGGGTCTTCACTGTGTCATGTCCAGACAGAGGCACAGCAAAGCAAATCATAAATGGCCATAATATTCACATAGCAAGGGGTGGCAAAAGCCACACACTCTGGCTAGGCTAACAAATGCCCTAGGGTGGATAGCCTAGTATGAACCTATGAACCTATGAAGATACAAATTGTACAGGACACAAAGGATAATCCCAAGGCTTTCACAACTGATGGTAGGAACCGTGTTGGGAATTCACAGATATGCTCTGAATCACACAAATATCACAAACACACACACATATTGCCAACATACATCCTGACAGGTGCAGTGCAAACCCCCCCCCAGAATGCAGAATATCTATCCCAGCAGACTGCTGGCTCCCTGACATTGCAGATGCTGAGGTAACAGCCAGCATCTACAAAGCAAAACACACAGCAGCAATGGTATGAGATGGTGTCCTGGGCTGAGTGCAACATGGACTCCAAGATGAATGGAATGCCAAATCACACTACTGCTCAATGTCAGCCTTACCACAGAATATGTACCCAAAGAGCAGCGTACAACAACAGTGGTCCTTCTCAACAAAGGTGTTGCCTGAATGGATACTGAAAACTACTACCCCAGAATCCTGAGAAGCTCGGTCTGCACAGCTATGGGAAGGATCAGCATGTACCACAGACATAAAGATATTGGGGACCTACTGACACCGGACCCTACCCAGTGTGGCTTTCTTAAGTGCAGATCCTGCCCCTAAACATGTTTGACTCAATTGAAACAGTCATTAAGGTCATTGATGAGGGCAATGTGGTCCACACAGTGTAGCTGGAACTTGCAAAGGCTTCTATACAATACCCTATGTGTTCATTATAGATAAGCTCACAAGCTTAAATATAAACCCCTATGTCAGTAGAGGGGTTGCAAACCAGACCAAGGACAGAACAGACATGGTCAGACATGCTGCAGCCATGTCAGACTACAAACCAGATATAACTGGCATCCCACAAGGCTTGGTCCTGGGATCTCCCTCTTCTGGTATATATGTCCCATAGGTACAGGCAAACATGGAAGGGCTGTGTCTGAACATGTTTGCAGAGGACTACAAACTTCTCACCATATATGATCCACCAGCTGACACAAGCATCCCACAAAAGGGCCACATAGAAACAGACAACTGGTGCCATAGCCATGTCAGCAAGCTAATTGCAGAAAAGTGTATAGTCAACCCCCATGGATATACAGTAAGTGCCCACCAATTACCACATAGGTGTTAACCCATTATGTAGTTAACATGTAATGAGAGACCTGGGGACACAAGGTGATAGATATCCTGCATTGGACAAACATGTGCTGTAGTGTTTACAGAAACATACCATATACCCACCTAATCATGAAGGTTGTTAGATCTAGATACTGGGAGGTCATTGTGGCTCTGCAGTCATCCTTCATCAGTGGACAATTGACTACAATAGCCCCTGTGGGATGTACCTCAGCAGACACCTCCATCAACTGTAAAGTCCCCAACAGTACCTCACCAGGAGTATCAAAGAGCTTGCACAGATGCCATGTGTTGCCTGTGTTGCTGGTATCAATAAACATGCTGCACCTTGTACAATCTGAATGGCAGTGAGCTATGCACATGAGAGACCTGAACCCCAGCACTGACTTACATAGGACAAGCTGTACTGCATGATCCATAACACAGAAGCCACCCCCACCCATGAGTGAACTCCCAGTACAGGCTACCCATAGAGTCACTTATCAATTTTTCTCAATAGGAATCTTGATGAGTGGATGGGAGATGGTAGCTTTATCCTGGGTATCACTGTCATGTCACAGGTAGACAGAGGCACAGTATACTAACCATGACATATGTCATGGCAAACTTCACTTACAATGTGTGTTGAAGGACAAACACACTCTCCAACTAGCATTAGACATGGACTAGGTCACATCGCTAGTGTTTGCAAATGTACACCTATGTTGTGGAATACACTACCAATGTTGGACAAGCCTGGTTTAAGTAGTTCATATCTGAACAGAATGCAACATGGTCAGATGTACACAACTGCCCCCTAACCAGGCTGTTGTGCTCACTATCGAAATGTAAAGCAGTGATAGCACTAAAGCCCAGGATACTGTCCACCACATTCAAAGTACTACCAGTACACAGTACTACAGTGTTAGGTCAGTGTGAAAGGATGTTGACAACTGTATGCAAAGTATCCCATGCAAACACTGCAGGCACAGTATAATCCTGTTGTGTTCACACACAAAGCAGTTGTACATGACACACAACACACAACCATAAACGGGTGATATTTGTTGAAGTTCACACTCATCCACAAATGTGGTGGGCTGCAGAGTCCAACATATGGAACGCTCACACTGGGCATGCTCACACACTTTGATAAATGAGACATATGTCAGACAACATGCCATGAGAAGGCTGAACTGGGCATGCTCACACACTTAGGCCAAATCTCAGTTTAGCAGTTGGACACACATATCTGGTATTTTTACGTGTTATTCCAGGAACCAACCACATTACAGCAGTCTGCCCAGTGCACACAGTTAAATGACTACAGAGACATACGTGATATAGTGGATCCCTCCCATATGCAAACATCTTCCACAGATGCACAAGTTCTTTATACAAACAGGGAATGCTATGGCAATAAAGATGTGCAAACAGTCTATTAGCAACAAATAATGTGCATTTGACAATTAAACATATGGGTATAGAGGTCAACACTAGGCTGTTTGCCCTAGGGAATGACAGCTTAGCCAGAGTGTGCTTGGCATCTGCCTCCCCACAGGATGCACATTCCCCTTTCTAAACACCGATGATGTCAGCACCCTATAAGTACAGCAGGAGAAAAGAAACCTCCCACTAATGTGAATAGCGTGCTCCGCTAATGCGTCCATCACAAGTGTCATAACATAGTTAGGTAGGGGTTTGAATCCTGCCAATGCTCAGTGTGTGTGTAAGTCTGTGGGAGAGAAATGTCCCTTTTGGCAACTGGGAAAACACACTACAGGATGCACATTCCCCTTTCTAAACACCGATGATGTCAGCACTCTATAAGTATAGCAGGAGAAGGAAATCCTCCCAGTAATGCGAGTAGCGCTCTCCGCTAATGTGTCTGTCTCAAGTGTCATAACATAGTTATGTAGGGGTTTGAAGCCTGCAAATGGCAAGTGTGTATGTTTGTCTGAGGGGGGTTAGCGTGTGTGAGGGAAATGTCCCTTTTGGCAACTAGGAGAACAGACTACAGGATGTACTTTCCCCTTTCTAAACACTGATGATGTCAGCACTCTATAAGTATAGCAAGAGAAGCAAAACCTCCCAGTAAGGCGAATAGCGTGCTCTGCTAATACATCTGTCTCAAGTGTCATAGCATAGTTAGGTAGGGGTTTGAATCCTGCAAGTGTATGTGTTTGTCTGAGGGGGTTCATGTGTGTGTGAGAGAAATGTCCCTTTTGGCAACTAGGAGAACAGACTACAGGATGCACTTTCCCCTTTCTAAACACCGATGATGTCAGCACTCTATAAGTATAGCAGGAGAAGGTAAACCTCCCAGTAATGCGAATAGCTCGCTCCGCTAAGGCGTCCGTCTCGAGTGTCATAACATCGCTAGGTAGGAGTTTGAATCCTGCAAATGGCAACTGTGTGTGTTTGTTTGAGGGGGGTTCATGTGTGTGAGGAAAATGTCTCTTTTGGCAACTAGTAGAACAGTCTACAGGATGCACATTTCCCTTTCTAAACACTGATGATGTCAGCACCCTATAAGTACAGCAAGAGAAGGTAAACCTCCCAGTAATGCGAATAGCACACTCTGCTAATTTGTCCATCTTGACTGTCATAACATAGTCAGATAGGGGTTTAAATCCTGCAATTGGCAAATGTGTATTTTTGGCTGAGGGGAGATTAGTGTGTGTGTGAGGAAAATGTCCCTTTTGGCAACTAGGTGAACAGACTACAGGATGCACATTTCCCTTTCTAAACACCGATGATGTCAGCACCCTATAAGTACAGCAAGAGAAGGGACACCTCCCAGTAATGCGAATAGCGTGCTCCGCTAATGCGTCCGTCTCAAGTGTCATAATATAGTTAGGTAGGGGTCTGAATCCTGCAAATAGCAAGTGTGTGTGTTTGGCTGAGGGGGGTTAGTGTGTGTGAGGAAAATGTCCCTTTTGGCAACTAGGTGAACAGACTACAGGATGCACATTTCCCTTTCTAAACACTGTTCAGCTGAAGGCCATGGCTCTGGCACAAGTTGTCTGTTTCTATGATGCCCCTTTGGAAGATGCTTGTGTTGGCTGGAGAGTCGATTATGGTGGCCAGTTCGCAGTCATCTGCATATTTGGTCAGCCACAGTCCGTCCGTGTTGGCCTGTACCTCCAATAAATATATACCAAACAAGAGAGGTCCCAGGACTGAGCCTTGTGGGATACAACTCATAACTGGTTTGGAGTCTGGCATGGCTCTAGCAATTCTAACCATGTGGGTTCTGTCCTTGAGCCACTGTGCAATCCATCTAGTGACATAGGGGCTTATATTTAATCTGGTGAGCTTCTCTAGAATGCCCAAGTGGGGTATTGTTGTGAAGGCTTTTGCGAGGTCCAGGTAGGCTGTGTGAACCACCTTCCCCTCGTCAATGACCTTGGTGACTGTTTAAAAGAAATCAACCAGGCTAAACCTGGTAGTGCTGGTGTGCTCTCAGTAGCCCTGAACCAGGCATCTGTTATTGCACAGATATCGATGTTCTCCATGCCAAGGAGAGTTTCGGGTGCATGCATCTGGAGGTTTAGACTTCTGGCGTTGGGTAGCATTACTCTTAGTTTCTTATCCCTTGTGATACCTATGAAGGTGGGTTTGTCATTTGAGCCTTGCCTAACATAGGCACTATGGGGGTAGCAAGAGCCTTTGCCAATATCTGAAAGCCCAGGGGGTGACAGGTGCAGGCCGTCCCTAGCGAAGCAGGTAGTTCAACAGAAGATGAATATGTGAAGGTGTAGTGCCTGTGATTAGTTAGCAGTAGCATATATGACTGCTCACGTGGACACATGCCAGGTAAGTCATATGCACTGTGTCACAGACAATGTACATGTGAACAGGACAAACAGTGACATCCTGTCAAGTGGGACATGGACATACATATAGTAAGCTATGCAGATGGCACTATGAGTCCACAGAAGCTCTATAACTATGCATTGCAGGTGTGATCAGTATTCCAGGGTAATTGCAAGCAAACATGCATGCAAACAAAGCTACAGTAAACAGGGATGCATGTAGTCCATTGTACAACAAACAAGCTGTACCACTTCCAATAGGTAACACTGCAAATATGCAGGCACTATGCACATGTACATGGAAATACATGTGTCAGATGGCTAGGGTCCAGTCTCAGCGCACACAAGTGTACAGACCATGTACTGTCAGGATGTACAATAACTGGATGGAAACCCATGTGCTCATACCTACAGTAATACACATGTCAAATAACAGACACTGAGCCTTCACTCAGTGGTTCCATACTTAGTAGGATGTATGCTACCTGGCCTGCCACCACAGTATCCCTGACATATATGGGGACTCTCCCTCCTGTGACAGTTAGTTTTGTGTGTTGGGGCTGTCTAGCATGGTATGAGATGTGAGCATGCAGTGCTAGGGTGCTCCTGTGTGTCCTGTACCAGTCATGTAGTACTGCACACATATCAACATCCTCAAACATTTGCATTGCAGAGTCCAGTGTGGGTAAAATGCCACTTGCAATTTACATGTCCATCATTGCGTATTACTACATTCATTACCTTATCCCCTGTGCTACCTATGTATGTAGCCTTCTGTTGACATCATTACCACCAGTATGCCAACATGTGCAGATGATACACTATGGTACTTACCATGGGTGTAGACAACAGTACATGACAATCACACACTTACTGCATCAGGCATGCTGTGATATACCCACAATTAATTCAGCACACAGTACTGTTAACAACATGATACTATTACTACACATCTATGTGGTCACCCTGTGCATCAGCAACATGTTAACCTGTACCTGCACAGTTGTTACAGATTGCAGGAGGTGGCACAGTTTCATCATATGCACAGGGTATGAACGTGGTATGCCTGAGTCAGCCACCGATACCACCGATTGACATGTATGTGTATGTGTGTTGGTGAGGGACAGCAGTAGAAGATGGGGCAATGTTGATGCAGTGTGTGTGTGTATGCAGTAGCCCTAGGTGTTGTCAATTTGCATGTGTGTATGGATGCACACAGTTCCACCTCATGGCTGCCATATACTGGTGTTTGTGGACAGCCACAGACTGTACCTGCCAGGTCATACAGATCAGTGTCTCTGGCCACGGACACGGTACCTGTGCCTTGCATCTGTACCTTGTATCCGGTACCAACCCAGACTGGGTACTGTCATCAGAAGCAGGTGTTCATTGACTGGACACAGATCCCTGTCGGGCCTGGCCAGAGCCACGTGCACATGGTCTCCTGGGGCGGTCTGATGATAGCACAGACCCAGCATTGCTGGGGCTGCTGCTGGCACTACAGGGGCGGCCACAGCCCTGTTGTCGTCCGCGACGACTGCCAGCTGCTGCTGTTGCTGGCATACAGCCACATCGACGCCTCAACCGCCCATCATCGCTCTGGCTCATGGACATGTAGTTGTGGAATCGGTCTAATATGTTCCCACAACGTCTGTCTATGACATCGATGAAATCACGGATGGCAGCCGCAATGTCACGCATACTGTCAGTCATGGCTGTGCGACATGCTGTCAGCTCCCTCAGACCCTGTCTGGTGTACCGTTCCATACGTGACTGTGCCTGCATGACAGCCCGAAACATAGCTGAAGTTGTAAGACCTCTGTGGGCACGTCTGACAGGGGCAGTACACCCACGGATGCTCCCACAAGAACCCCTGGACATCTCTCTGTGTGGTACCATCTCTGGTCCATGCCAATGGCTGCTGTGTGTGGAGGCATGTGCCACAGATACCACATTACCCTGGTCAATGCCCACTGTATGCTGTCCATCACCTAGGGACATTGGTGACAAAGGGTGTATTGGCAGGATAACTGTGTGCATTGATGGGGTCGACAGCTGTGTACTGTCAATCGGCTGACCAATGGCAGACCCGGGCATACCTTCCTGTGCCATTACACAGATGTCATCATTATCAGTACCCATGGCACCTGATTCAGGTTCCCTGCTACATGACACCAGAGCAGCACCAGAACCTGTGGGAGGGAAACAGGAAACACAGTTTACAATGTCTACACATTACCAGTGATGCACACATGCACACATGCACAGGTGCAAACATGCACACATGCACACATGCACAGGTGCACACATGCACACATGCACACATGCACAGGTGCACACATGCACAGGTGCACACATGCACACATGCACACATGCACACATGTACACATGCACACATGCACACATGCACAGGTGCACACATGCACACATGCACACATGCACACATGCATACATGCACAGGTGCACACATGCACACATGCACAGGTGCACACATGCACACATGCACACGTCCACAGGTGCACACATGTACACATGCACACATGCACACATGCACACATGCACACAGCTTCACACAATTGTACAGTACTCAGTATGCGTGATATCAACACACAGACACAGACACACCTACATGCATACAAAGAGCACTACTAAGTGAGCCAAATAGTACTATTACTATCAAAACTATTACAGGAATTGTTAATACACACTCACCAGCATGGATAGGCTGCATTGCTGTTATACCAGAGGGACCTGCAGACGTGAAGAAACTAATGTCAGTGGGCACAACTGTGCCATTGTTACTGAGTATGATACAGGTCAGTAGTACAACAGTCACCTTTCACAGGTCAGCTGCTAATATTGAGGATATCACACTTGCACATTAAATACTATGGTGACAGCTACAAACCAAGGACACATCTCACACATGCATTAACTACCAGTGTACACAACAGTCAACTATACATATGGCATATTACCTGCACGTTCACTGTCTTGTTGCTGCGTGGCTCCAGCCTCCATCATAATGCATGTCTGCTGCTGTTGTTGTTGCTGGCAGACTGGAGCCACTACACTCATGAGTAGTCCCTCCAGTCTGGTGAGTGGGGGATGTGTAGCCACCCCACCACCTGTGGCGACCTGTTGCCTGTGGATATCTGACGCACGCTGACGGACATGTCTAATTAAATCACTGCAGTGATGTCGTACCTGCTCATATGTCCTATTATGCCTGCCTATGTCATTTACCCGACGGACAAGGTCTTGCCACAGTGCAGCCCTCTCCTGCTGATTCTGGCTGATGCTGGAAAAGAGTATTGCATAATCCCGCACCAGGCTCTGGTGTATCTCCTCATCCTCAGCTGTGGAGTAAGTGGGATTCCACGGGTGGGCCATGTACCTGAGAAAGAAAATAACCTGATATCAGCAATATATGTCAGCAGAATTTGGCACACATACTACACATGCTACTCGACTGTTATGATACAACATATCTCACATATATAGCATCTGTCTGTCTATTGGTGGATACACATGTAAATGGCCAGGTATCAGTGCTCAGCCAGCAACTGTGCAACAGTACCTGGCACACTCCATATGACATACTACCAAACCCCAGCAGTCAGAACACTGATTCAGGTCAAGAGCACCTCCTCACTCTGGGGGTTTGTATCTAGGTACTGTATGGCCTACATCATCAACTACTGTGAGCTGACCACACACTGATTGCCCTGGATATACATATCCCACCTCCACCACCAGCACAAACGACTATAGTGAATAACATTACAGATGCAAACTTTACACTTTGTAACAGTGACATGGTATCCTTTCAGCCCACTGGGCCAGTGGCAGATACAACCCATAATGCTGACCCCTACACAATTGCTTTCTACAGACATCTCCGAGAATGCATGGATCATGCAATCCCATATATGACCAAGACACTCTCCACAAAGGGACAGCATCCTGTCTGGTGGACCCCAGCCATAGACAGATTGTATTACAGAAGGTGGAAGCTACTGCAAGGCAGAGCATAATTCCGTGAAGGGAGGGCATGTCTGAGCAGCACTAGTAAGGATCTATTTTCCATCATACAAACATCCATGGGCAACTTTGAGAGGGAAATCAAGAGGGACACTACAGATAACCAGAAGGCCTTCTTCAGTTATGTTAGCAACCTGGTCAGGATCCATCCTCTATGCCCATAGTTAGTACACAACAACAAATATTTCACTGACACCACAGATATTGACAACATTGTGGCAGACAGGTTCAGTGCAGGTGTCACCCGCCCTCTCCCCAAAATAAGACATAGTTATCCCAGCTGACTGTAACCTCCCTGTCATCACAGATGTCCAGGTGAGAGCCACCCTCAGGACAGCAGAATACACAACATGAATGGGACCTGATGGTATCCCCAGTTGCATGCTACATAAACTCTGACAGGAGCTAAACACACATATAGAAGTGCTATGTAACACTAGCCTGACTACAGGATATGTACCTGTACACTGGCGCAGCAGCAGTGGTTCCACTCCACGAAGGAGGCACCTCAACATACCAATACAATACAACACAATACATTACATTACAATACAATACTATACAATATACTATTGCCCCTGGGACTACAGCAGCATACTGTTCTGCTACCCTGACCATTGTGACACATGTGGTGTGATGGTACCTGCTGCTGTCACACAGTTATACAGGGTGACTCATATGGCATATTACCTATCTGACTAACATTCAGCAGGGGTATGTGTGACATGTACTCATGGGGAGTCTTGCTTCTTAACACTGTGTGGTTTATTGCAGGGTATGTCTTATCTGTGGGTAGGTACTTTTACCTCCACATGTGCACTCTATTGCAGTGGCACGGATGACACACAGCAGTCATTTAGGTAGTGGATGGTGCGAGGTGTTACTATGGTTGTTGGACATTTGTCATGGGTGTGACTTACATATGTATATCCGGGAGTGGTAACCTCTATGTGGGTGGTATATGTGTACTCTGTGGTGTTGTCAGTCACTGTGCATTGGTAATGTGTTTGAGTGCATTGTCACAGTGTTGTACATGTCACTGTGTCCTGCTCCATATCTGTAGCTGTCATGTGAGGTCCATACCATGGCATCCATTATGTGGTGTGGAGGGGTACACCGACCTACATGTCCACAGCTGACACACCATGTTAGCTGACACATACCATGTGCAGGTATTCCAGGGATAGTGTGCCACTGTGAATATCATTGGGGCCACTATTGTACACATTATGACCCTGTTCACCCCTGACACATGCAGTGGTGGGCAGCCAATCACATATCTGGTGGTTACTGGTGTAGGTGATTTGGAATGTGGTATGGTACTCCGGTTTTGACACTGGTGTTCACTCCATGCCTTTGTCACCAGGCACCTGTTGCAATACATCTGTACACATGCGCCTCACTCAGAATTTATATACATCTCTCTCTCTCTCTCTCTCTCTCTTCATATATATATATATATATGTATATATATATATATCTGTATACATATACACATATATATATTGATGTACATATATTGCTATAGATGTGGAGGGGGGGGCACAGAGGGGGTGAGAGTAACAGAGGGGGTGGGACAGGGTGTGTTGAAGGTTGTCATATACAGTCATACCTGTAGATAGTCAGATCAGTCTGTCTATGTATATGTATCTACATATATCTATATCTGTATGTGTGCATTACATATATATGTTTGTACAATATTCTATCTACATCTGTCTATGTATTCCTACATCTCTCTCTCTATGTATGTATACATATATGCATATCATATATATATATAGGTTCATAGGTTCATAGGTTCATACTAGGCTATCTGCCCGAGGGCATTTACAAGCCTAGCCCATAGTTTTGTGGCTACATACCTTTTATATGGGGAACTATACCCATTATGTTGCTGTGCCTCTGTCGAGCAGTGACACTGAGGTAATCCCTGGGGTATATCTGCGATCTCCCATCCATTGGTCAAGATTTCTCTTGAACAAGGCCAGCGAGGTGCTCTGCCTCACATATACGGGATTTTATTCCACAGCATAGGGAGTCTTTGGGTGATGAATCTATCCCTCCAGCACGTCCTATTAATAGCCCGTGTCGAGGTTTAAGTCTCCCTTGTGGCTCTGACGGATCTAGATTTTTTGAGGTGCAGCATACTCATTAAATCTGGGTTTGACATGGCCTTGTATGTTAGGCAAAGGTCACCTCTGAGCAAGCGGTGGCGACTGAATAGAGCTGGAGTTCTTTCAGTCGGGCAGCATAGGACAGATGTTTGAGACCCTTTATCCTTTTGGTGTGGAACTTTTGTGGCCTCTCCAGCTGCTGCAAGTGTCGGGTCAGATACATTCCGAATGGGGCATTGTACTCAATCATTGGTCTGATGAGTGGTATGAGGGAGACTATGACCTCCCTTGATCTAGATGAGATTCCCTTCATGATAAGGTGGGCAATGTAGAAGGTCTTCCTAACTACTTTAGCTACATGGGTGTCGAATGACAGACTACTATCAACCTGGGTCCCCAGGTCCCTGATAACTTCTTCTGTGCTCAGTGGATTGCCACCTATTTGGTAGCTAGGAGTAACCTTGTTTTTCCCGAAGGGTATGACTATGCATTTTTTGGCATTTAACTTTAGACCATGGCTCTGGCACCAGTTATCCATTTCTGTGAGACCCTTCTGAAGGATATCTGTGTCAGATGTGTTTTCTACTATGGCGCCCAGAGTGGGTATAAGAGTATATATATATATATATATATATATATATATATATATATATATATATATATATACATACACACATACATATGTTGACATACATACGTATCCATATGATAGACAGGTATATCAACATGTTTGTCTACCATACTGTATACACACACTAACATACTGCTAAACATACATAACTGTGAAACCTACTTTGCACATTTCACTACAACCTACAGTCAACCTACATTGATATGTGCACATAGATGCTCTCACATACAAATGTATGTACAGCCTTCACTGATAGTTGCTGTATGTCCCCTGCCCTTTACACATCTTCACATACATATGGATACAGACCAATGACACATATGGAGGGTTCACAGTATGTAGACCTTTATAGTATTACTTTACATTACCTGTGTTTGTCACAGCTGCTTGTGTTGCCGTCTGGTTCTCTGTCCTGCTGCTCCACTTCCCAGTTGTCAGCTTTCAGGTGGCTGTTGCTGAACAATTTCTTTGTGTCTGCTTAATTGCAATTTTCTCTGTCTCTGTCTCTGTCTCTCTCTCTCTGTCTGTCTGTCTGTCTGTCTCTCACATCCTTCTCAGGGTGCAATGAAAGTATTGCATGTGTGGACTGGGAGTACAGCATACTTTTGTAGGTATCTGCATATGCCCATGTGATGGCCTCTGCACCAATTGTTAACCAGCATTTGCTAATTGCATGCAGCCAGTTGTGTACTGATTGCAGTTCTCACTGTGATTTCAGAACAGTGCTATAAAAAGGTATGTGAGATAAGCATAGCCCTTTCAGATTTTAAGGGCAGGGACCATGCTGTTATGCTGTGGACAATGTTCTGTGAGTGTAAAGTTTGGTATCTCTCTCATATTTCCAGGTGTGTTGTAGATTAACATTCCTCCATTCATTTCTCCAGTTTCCTGTACTAACTGTGTATGTACACTGACACCTACAACTACTACTACTGTTAATGTGTGTGTGTGTGCTTTCCTTTCACTTTTGCTTGCACTTTGTTGCTAAGGCTTCAATATTTGCCCTTTACAGTCACTACTTGTATGCCTGCTAGGTGTCCTGACTGTAGTGTGCTGCTGTAGCTTTCCTATTTTCCATGTACATTCACACCTTGGAATGCTTGCTATATCTGCTAGGGTGTTACAGCATGCAGTGTGGTCTGGCCATGGTGTGGGCCTTGACATCTATTAGGGTATTTGAGTATGCTGCTGAGCAGGCCCAGAGACTTTCAGGTTCATCTGTTATCTGCCTCATGGAATGGTACATATCAGTGGGGTACACCCATTAAAATGTCTGGTATGCTGCAGTTGTGACTGTGGGTTAGCATGAGCATATGTATTACTACACTTTTTCTGCCATGCAAGTGGTGAATACTTTCAGGACTTCATAGTTATCATTGCATATGTTACACCTTTCTGCCTACTGTTTGTACATTTCACATGGAGTCTGTGGGGCATCCCTGTAAGTCATTCACTGTTGCTATGTCTAGGTTCTTAACTATTCAAATATGGTGGTGTCAGACCCGTCATGTGTACAGATATTTGCAGGTTGTCCACATTTCTGCCTTATATTTTGGTCAATATCTCATGCACACCTTTTTCTGGCAAATCACTCTGGGCTCAAGTCAGAATATGGTGACAAACATTCAAGTTTCAGACTTCATACCCTTCCAAACATCCCACAAAATGCAGACCCTGTTACTCTCTGAACTGTCTGCATGTGTTGTAACATTATTTGTAATGTGTCCCTGGTTTTGGGCCTTTGCTCCACATATTTTATTACTTGGTCCAGATGTGTTCCTGTAAGAGGTTGTGGGGTATGGACAGTGATTATCCTGCTGTGAGTATGTGTGTGGCTTGCAAGGCGCTATAGTGACATTATTACCTACTAGCTACCAACTAGCATGGCTGTTTCTGTTCACACACTACTATTATGGAAATCCACTAGTTTTGATAGTAATTCTAAATGGCATACATTGTGTACTACACATCTATATTCCCTTTACATTCATGATATATTTATTTTAGCACATTGTTCTTGTATAAGAGTCATGGCTTAGTGGTAAGTCATGCAGACTACTGTTTCCTGGGTTTGGGACTGCCAGTGGGATTTTATTTTGCTTCTGAACTGACTACAAGACCTGTCAATCAAAGTGACTAAGGCACTTTTAAGCAGTTGTAACCGGGTTAGCGCTGGTTTGCATGGAGCTCACGCATGCGCACTGGCGTTTAGCTCCCATGCGCACACCCACCGCTTATAACCGCTTAAACATGCTTACTCTTGCGCACACCAGCTATTTTCTTTGAAAGAAAAGAAAATGGGGAGACAGGAAAGTGGTGAAAAAGGGGTCACAAAGAGGGTAAGACAGTAGGGAAACAAGCTTGGGATGTGCAGGAGGGATGTAGGTAAGGCCCATAGCTGCCCATTTCTTCATCAGCAACAGCTGTGCATATGTATGTAATTTGGTGTGACATTTGAAACCTTCCACCCCTGAGAGGTGTCAGGACAACAATAATACTTGTTGTATGGCCAGTTGTAATTGATAGGTTCCATGTCCAGCAGACATGTGTGTGGAATGGGCAGCTATGTACGGGGCATAATTTTTTTGTGAGTACAGAGTGCCCTTTTTTTTTTCAGGTGAGTGGTATGTCAGGTGAAGGAAGTCCGTACAGCTGGGGAGGTAGGTTGGGTAGGTAAACAGACAACACAAACAAGGCATACAGGGGCGTGTATGACACATGTGGGGGTTACACAATTGAGGACAGAGGTTTGGATATCCAGAGCCCATGAGCCCACAGATGTCAACAGTGGAACTGATATCCCCCCCCATAGGCAGTTGCCACTGTTCCTTCACTGCCCAGGATGGGGCTGTGCTGGGGGCTGTGTAGGTGGGGCAACAGGCATGCCGTTAGTTGCGCCACCCATGTCTCGAGCTGGCGTAGGGGCTCGAGAACAGAGTCCCATCTCCCTCGCACCACAGTCTGGGCCTTCTGGAGGGTGAGTGGTGGTTCTCCTCCAGCCACACTTGCAGAGGGGAGCCCCATCCCTGCAGCTTCCACCCACAAGTGGCACAGGGCCACCGGAGGGTCCGGACTCGGCACTAGTGCCAGGTGCACTCGCCAGCTGAGGTGGGAGAGGTGGGTCCGCTGGAACCCGCCTTCCCTGTCGTCCTATGTTTTCCATTATGTCATGACAGTTTGGGTTAGTGACATATAATACCATTCACAATTAGTTGTAACAGCATGCATTAGTATTCCCATTAACCAAACACCCAGATATTCACACCATTGAACAGCGTGCATAACACATGCATAATTTGAACAGTAATACACAGTCCAACAACATGCAGGGTTAAATGATGGCAACAGGCCATCAGGTGTGGATGTATGAACAGGGCAGATGCATCAACGGACATGAAAATATATATGACCCAACAGGACAAACGTCCAGGGGTGTTAATTGTGATTGCACATACCATTTTCACGTGGAATGGGTTATATGTGGTTATAGGGTGGGTTAAAGAAAGTAATATTAACACCTTCGAATAACAATACATATGCTGTACATTTCTAATAGCTACAGTTATATACACACTACTGTTCTAACTACAGTTTCCTATATGATAACTATTTCGGCTTGGTGATAGGACTGTTACTGCAACATAAATATACATTTTATGGTTCTTCATACACATTCATATCTAGCTTTGTTCAGCTACATCATCCTGCTACATTTGCTTTATATAGCTGCAGACAAGTGTGGATGTTTGGTATATCAGGCAATCATCCTATCTGCATACTGCAGACTGAGAGCAACA
Source organism: Protopterus annectens (assembly GCF_019279795.1). Taxonomy (NCBI): domain Eukaryota; kingdom Metazoa; phylum Chordata; order Ceratodontiformes; family Protopteridae; genus Protopterus; species Protopterus annectens. The sequence goes on along the minus strand of NC_056747.1, from coordinate 1,110,311,340 downwards.
TATCCAGATTTTGGGATACACATTCCAGATGCAGCAACACTTTGAACAGATTGAGCTGTTTGGTTTTGAATCTCACATGCATTTCATTCTGTCTTGACTGCAGTATACTTTATTCAGGGGTTATTACTACTGTATTGCTGGATTCATGACACTTTCTCACACTCTCTCACTTGCTTTCATTTTACTATTCAGGATGGTACTTACTTCTAGGCTTTATTGACATGTTTTACCTGTAGTTATTACAATCCTTTCCAGCAGTCTCACTTTGTCATGTTTCAGTATTTCCACAGGGATATATTTCACACATGTGATTTCATCATCTTCTGCAGCTATACTTTTCAGCCTGCTGCAGGTTGTGTACTATTTTCTTACAGGTAGGGCATTTATATTTCAGAATACATGTCAGACAGTTTCATTTTTCGGTTAAACGTACAGGCTGAAACACACTTTTGTAATCAAGCAATACTTGCATACACTTTCACACTGTTACTTGCAGATTTTATTCCTTACTGACTACACTGCACTCTTTTGCTGACTGTCATACTTTTATATTTCTTTACAGTTACTGGTAGTGGATTACTGACCTGCCTGGTGGCGCAACCGCACCAGCCTATCGCCATAGGCTCTGCGGTTCGCAGAACGGACACCTGCAGCTGTAATATAAATGAAGTAATATTGGAATACACATCTCCATAATATCAGCTAGTTCAATTTCTTACATACATAATTAAATGTTACTTACTCAGTAGTGGGGCGTTGGGTGTTTGCCGGGCCGCCTGGATCAAAAGGTTCAGTTGGTCCTGCTTGCATCTCTTCAGGTCCGCATGGTGGTGACGGACCTGCTCACCAGTCCTTGGAATCCCTGTGGCACTGGTGAGATCATGAGCCAACCGGTCCCATGCCTCGGCTCTGTATGCTCCCCAGAGGACCTGGCCCTGCATGAGTTGGGCCTCATGATTATGGACTAGGAGCCAGGCCATGTACCTGGACTCCTCAACACCCCACCTCTGTGCTTGAAAGCAACTACCCTCTCCTACTCCTGTCATTCTGCCTGCAGGTCAGTTCTACAATCGTTTATGCTGTGTATTCCCGCCTATGGGGCTTATATAGTCAGTTTTTCCTGCACATATCTGTGACTGGCCATTTTGGAATTGTATCAACTTCAGTAAACCTGCATTGTCATGCTCCAGTTTGTATTCATTCCTATATATTAGCTATTATTGCATTTCTAGGTACTGCTGTCATTGCATAGTGGTTTGGTACCTTGACTATGGTGTATAGTATCCTGGGTTCGAACCTGGCCATTGCTTTTTATTTTTTATGACTGTCTAGACATGCTGAGGGGTGTGACTGTGTAAAGGCAGTTTTGATACGGCTTGCTCAACGTTGCCCGTCGGTTAGCTCGTTTGCGCGGTGCGCAGCTCCACACAAATGGGATACGCTGCTTTAAGCCTCATTTGGCTATTGGCATGCATATTATGCTAAGCTCCATTAGGGGCACATAGATTTAGCATGTTAGACCGCTGCTCAGCTACGGGCACTCATTTTGCACCAGTTTAACCACTGCTCATCTACGGGCAGATGCACTCACTCTGTTAAACTGTAGCTCAGCTATGAGCACATCTGGCATTTTTTATTCTTTTGTTTCCTCACATTTCTTCAGTATAAATGGGCTATTTCATTACATTTTACATAAATTGTGGTTTTATGTGTACATATTTGTCAGGGACTTGTTTCCTGCTTATTTTGCAAAAAAAAAAAAAATTGGTGTTGTGGGGGCTTGAACCATCACTGCCTGCTCTTCAGCCAACATCTGTACCGGTACGCTATTGCTTCCTGGCTTATTTTGCATATTTAGTTCTTATATGCTTTCCCACTGACTGCTAACTGTAGCTGCTTCTGAGGCACGCCCGTGCAAATGAGCGCACTCACAGTTAAACATCTTTACAATTTAAAAAAAATATGTAACATGTTCATTTATATATTTCATGTTCATAGGCTGTGGTGGCATGTGTTGTGTTGTGTTTATTCACATTTCCGTGGACTCTGTTGTGGGTGTTTACTTTGGGCACTTTTACACTTCTGGGGGCGTGTCTGCTTGCAGGGCTCAGCCTACGGACACGCCCCCTACTGTCTTACACGGACCGTGTTAGACTTAGATGTGATTCAGCATGCTCTCATGAATATGCAGAGCATGCTGACATCACTCCATTTAACTGCAGCCTCCGTGTAAGAGTTATAACTCTTACACGGAGGCTTTGTGAATCCTTGCCATAGTGTTATTCCTAAATATTTTATTATGGGAACTTGTTTTTCTACCACACAATTTGTAGTTAAGGTAAATTATCTTTTTTTATTCAAATTTATACAATTAGATTTTCCCTTGTTAAATCTAAGGCCAGAAATATGATAAAATCTTTTCAATATTTCATCTAGTTTTTGTACTGATTTCTCCGAGACAGATAACACGAGTAAAGCATCATCAGCAAATAACATAATTTTTTAATTGAGTTGACCATATACATCAATGTCTGATATATTAGAGTTGTGGTGCACTAATGAGGCAAATAATTCAATTCCTAAGGCAAGCAGGATGGAAGACATTGGACATCCTGCTTTGTACCTTTGGTTATTTCAATAGCCTTCAAGGTAAATGGCCCAAGTTTTACATAAGCCAAATTGCTTTTAGAAATATTCTTTATTAGCATAACAAAATTAGTAGGAAATTCAAACACAACTAAAGCCTTAAAGAGGAAATCCCAGCTTAATGAATCAAAGGTTTTTTCTATATCCAAAGCTACTATTTCACCTTGATGTCTAGTGTGTCGATGATGTGAACAGTCAACAATTTAAGGCAGCACATATCTCTATCTATATCTGTATCCATCTATATCTATATATATTTTTTTATATGTATGGGTTCAGTGTGTTTCATTACACTGAACATTTAATTAGGAGGATTGTTTGTTGAACTGCTGTTTCATTGCCGGGAATTGTTTGGCAGGATCAGTACACAGTGAGATGTGGGATGATGCCCTTTACCTAATGAAGTGAGATCTTGTAGTTGGTATATATATATATGTATATATGTATATGTGAGAGTTGTGGAATAGTCTGCAGTCTTAGAATGTTGTTTTGTTTTTCTTTGACTGAGTTTCGACCATTTGTGGTCGATGTAGTGTATGCCAATTGAGTGAGTCTGTGAAATATAGATAGATGTATATGTATATGTGTTTATATATATATATATATATATATATATATATATATATATGTAGCTTAATTATATATATATATATATATATATATATATATATATATATATATATATATATATATATATATATATATATATATATATATATGTGTGTGTATATGGATCTATGATCAGTCATCAAATGGAAAAATCAACGAAAAGCATTACATCGAAAATGCCTTTCAGTGAAACTTCTTATGCTAGGGGTTGTGCCCCCCACACCCCTCGCTAATTTTATATATATAAATATATGAATGCTCAAAAAAAGAATTTATGAGCATATATACGAGATAGAAAAAAAGAAAAACACGAACGCATTTTATAAACACTCTTTAACATGCACTAACATGGCTTTAAAATTTTTTGTCCTTGAACGGGTTACAATTGACCCAAGGGGAGGTGATTGGGAAAGTTATTTAGAAACTAGGGAGTTAATTTGGCAAATTAAATTGGACGCTTCAAAAGATCCAGGTATGAATGACAGTATCAGTATTAGCTGTATACTGAAGGTAAAAAGAAATAAATTATGATGGTTTCAAAACATTCAATGTGTTTCAACTTGGATATTAATATTTTATGAAACACAGTTAGAAACTTGTTTAAAAAGAAAATGTTTTTAAATGAAGTTGAACAATACTTGATCTTTTATGTATGAATTCTATTTAAATTAAGGTAAATTTATTTTGTGAAACAATGAAATAATGAAATAATGAATTAAATAATGGAGTATTTTATACACAAACACCATACTTATGTAAACTAAACAAGATGAGAACAGTAATGTTTTGAATACTCCACAGTACTTTGTAGATGAAGATTTTAAAACGAACATATTTTATATATGGACACATTTATATTGTGATTTTTTCACACACTTTATATTTTATGTTTCTTTTTTTGCTCTATTTTAATAGTATTGTGAATTTTTTTGTAATATGTAGGTCCACAAGTAACATTAATTCAGTAAACAAGATGAGTTTAGTGTACAACACCTATGAAAGCCCTTTACTAGAATTACACAGAGGAGAATGAAGCACTATGGCACTTTAAATGTGGATGCTTATTGAATTTTAATTGAACTTTAATTGTTAAATTGGCTTATCAGTTTGTGTATTTAACCAGCATGGCCACATTCACATTTCCACCTTGAAAAAGCCTGGAATAGTCCAGGCGAAAGCGCTTGGTTAACTTGGATTCTATTTTATTTGTTGCTCTTGTCGAATAAAAGTTCTTTTTGGAAGCTACTTGGTTCAGCGTTTTTTCAACTACATTTTACGCCTTTGCACCGTAGAACTTCTGGCATTTGTCTATGTACTGTTTGGATTTGGCATTACTTTTGGAAACTAAAGCTAGTTTCCGTCAGCATTTCTAATTTGGTATCCTCTACAGTTTTTGGCTCGAATTGGTGTGTTCTTTCTTTCTTTCTGTGTGTTCATTGGATTTTTCTTACGTTTTTTGATATATATATATATATATATATATATATATATATATATATATATATATGTATCATTTGAATCCCTTACCAGAACCTTTGCATTTTTGTATAACATATAAATTGTACAAGTTTGTTTCCCTGAAATGCAGAAGCTCCACACAATAATTCTCGATATATAGTGACATATATTCTAACAAAGACGTTATGTTTCTAAGCAAGCAAAACAAATAGTAAGAACTCTGTTTTATGCTACAAAAGACACTATTATTGTCTATAAAAGTATGTTTATTCATGTGTAATGGATTCCCACCAGTTCTCTCAGTTTTTCAAATTTATTTTATATAGGTTCATAGATTAGTACTAGGCTAACTGCCCTTGTGAGGCATTTTAAGCTTACCCAATTACCCTATGTGAGTATCACACCCTGCTCCTTGTATCAGCAAGTTAACAGCTTAACCATTATGCCAACCTCCCACTTTATTTTATCACTAAAGCTTAATAGCATATATGAAAGGTTTGTGTGTATGTGTCTCTGTGTGAGTCTGTGTGTGTGTGTGTGTGTCTCTTTGTGAGTCTGTGTGTGTGTGTGTGTGTGTGTGTGTGTGTGTGTGTGTGTGTGTGTGTGTGTGTGTATGTGTTTATATACACCCCCATGTCCCCCAGCTAACTTATGCATACTAACTGTGAAAGTGCACTAACATGGAGGAAAGAGGAACAGTTTAATCCGAAAGAAAACTCCAATCACTATATTGGGAACTGTTTGCCTATATATTAATAATAACAAAAATGTCCATTCATTAACCAGATATGACCACTGGACACACATTCCTTTTCAGGGTCAACCCAGGAGCAATGCCTGGTTAAATGATTGCTCAGGGTCTCACAATAGGCAAATTAGAGGAGAGGGAATCAAACCATATGATACAGGAACTGTAGATCACAGCCTGAAGTCTCTGCACCAACTGCAATGCACAATGAATACAACTTAACAAGTCAGTTGATTCAACAAGTGGAAGACTTTATGAGAGAAACTCTGTGAAAAGTTTCTTGTTGAAAGGTCCCTGGAGAAAAGGACTGCTTCTCATGTAACCTTTTATGTCTTTGCACTGTGCATACCTTCATAGCAAAACAACAATAAGTAATCAGAGACAAGAGCTGCTGTTGCTAGCATCTTTGCTCACAATTTCTGCTTCACTGATTGTGCACCTACCTGGTATATATGTACACTTACTACACATGTATGGATTATATACATACCCAACAATCTCTTCCTTTTATAATGTAGCTATTTGAAACCAATGCAGATGTGGGAAGAGACAATTGCTTGATAAAAAAGGTCATGCTAAATGAGCAAGGATATCTGCGTGTGTGTGTGTGTGTGTATATATATATATATATATATATATATATATATATATATATATATATATATATATATATATATATATGCACATATATTATATATATATATATATATATATATATATATATATTCACTTTGAATCATCAAATGTTCAGAACATCGATGTTCTGATCATCGAGACCAGAACATCGATATTCAGAACATTGAAAATTCAAAATGAACCGTAAAAAAAAAAAAAAAAAAATCACAAACACTATGTTATGCAGGGGGGCTTTGCCCTGTACCCCTCATGTGGGGGGCTGTGCCCCCCACACACCCCCTACTTTAATATTCCAACTCCAAGATCGCACTACATTGGGCTAAGGTAAATCTCCCATTTACCACTATATGCGGTATCGCTAAACGGTAGATTTCCCGTACCCTACCTGCAATGCCAACACTCAGATGGCACACACACACACAACATGCAGGGCACCTTGCTGCCCTGCATACACACCCAACATTCCACAATCTCACTTACCTGGCACTTCCACTTTAAACCTTCGATGTTCTGAACATCAATGTTCTGGTCTCGATGATCAGAACTTCAATGTTCTGAACATTCGACGATTTAAATGGAACCCATATATATTTACTGGTTTGGCATTACTGTTCTTGAATCAATGGACTTTAGCCTCTATCAACCACTACATTTTTAAACTCTTTTTTGTATGTGTTTCAGCTGGTCATCAGCTGTTATTTTTCTTTTTATTAATGATAACCAGTACTATTCCCTGGGGATGGGCTTACTCTAGTGCTAGGTTTGGAAAGGAAGAATAGTGAAACAGGTGACAGCATGACATACTCTGTCCTGCATGCCAGGGGATTTTTGTATACATAACTGGATAGAGCTATGTACATCATGTGTATCTCCAAATGCAACATCTTTTAGCTTCAGGACTACCATTCAATACAAAAACACTAATGTTAATCTGCTGCATGATTACAGCACCTGCCCTATCATTGGGGATGTGTCATATTGCAGGAAGAACCCAGTGCTCTTTCTATCCAGGGTGACCAAGCTGGAAAAGCTGTTCCTTAAGCTCCTCCAGTATCCAAGATTTTAGCTTAACTTGGCTCAACCAGTACTTTTCAGCAATGAATAATACTTTTTTTCTATCACACTCTCACTGCCAATCATAGCTTTTTTCTTTCTTACTGACAGTAATGCTTTTCAATCTGCTTTTTAGTAAGATTTGTGATACTTTGTAACCAGAATAAGCCACTCCTTAATGAAACAAGAACATACATCCCCAGGTAAATGAAACGGGACTCACTGGGAATTTTTATAACTTACTCCAAGATTTTGCAAGGATGAAAGGGTGTGCTTTTAACAGACATCTCTGTTCATCTGATAGTGGATCACTAAAAAGTGATACAGTTGGTTGAACCAGCATTTGTACTATTTCATTCTGGAAAGTATACTCCTCTACTCTTGGATTTAGCTTGTATGAGACATATCTCAAAATCTTGGAATACTGCCACACTGACCATCTGGAACAGTATTCTGGCACAGTCCCTTGGGAGGAGGTATCATCCGCTGTAACATCAGTATCTCTGTCATTCACTATTAGTTGACTTCAGCCACTTATCTCTCATTGAGCCAATGTCTACCACACCATCTATCTCAGATTGGAAAGTTATCCGATCATTACCTTCTGGAACTAGCCATGGTCAAATGGTCTGGTTTGCATCCCACTCCTGTCAAGAAACTATAATGTCCTCTTCCCCTAGAAATGGTTTTGGCTAATCTTCCTTCTATGGTTCTATGGTTACCACCTCTTCTTATATATAAATATATATATATATATATATATATATATATATATATATATATATATATATATATATATATATATATATACTGCAAATGTCCCGAGATTTTAGGGCAAAAAATATTTTCTAAGTCACCTCAGTTGCATAAAACAATTATTTTGTATCTGAGACACATTGGTGTTATACAAAAGATCAAAATAATTCAAACTTTACTAGAGTGAGTTTATATTTTGGTAAAAGTCTAGTCCTTTGCATTTATTGTAGGAATGATTTGTCTTGCAAAATCTCATATTTTCATAAGAAATGCTGCACTTTAGGTATTTGAAAAAGCAACAACTCTACTTCCTTCATCTGCTGCCAGTAAAGTTGCATACAGGTCTTAGTGTTAGGTCTTTGGGATATACCACCATGGAGTAGTTGGCAGCAGTTATAACTTAACCAGTATCCTAGTGCATATTAATTGTTTTTTCCAAATATCCCACAGTAGGCATCTGTTTGTTGAACAATTTTTAAATGGTTTTATGTCCTCCTTAAGTACCTTTTGTAACATCAGCTGTGCAACAAATGGACTTAGTCCTTGAACTGATTTGGTCTACTTGTAATCTGACATAATTTTAGCCTTTAGTAAGCACTATCTGACTTGTGGTAAATTAATAAGTTTCCTTGCATTCATGTACTGATGGTGTAATTGTTCAACTGCTGTTTGCCCAACTTTTTCAAGAAGTCTTATTCATCATGTATATTTGGTTCAAAACAATACTGCCTGTGCCATATTGGTGGTTAGAGGTATACTGTCACAATTACTGCACAGCTGTATATTTTATATTACAGATACTTTCATATGGACAATCTTGCATTTTCAAAAACGTTTTTTTTTTTTTTTTACAAATTCTTCATCCATTTCTCTATGGTTATTGTCTGTACACATTTGTTGTTTATCACTATTCTGTTTCACAAGCATTTTATTTATTTATTTTTTTTGCTTGAAGTATTTTAATATTTTTTGAAAATGATTACAGAATATAACAAGATTTGAAATGTAATATGATAGATTAATAAAATAAGTCATATTTTAAAGGTAAAACAACATTATAACTATTAAACCTGAGACAAATTTATTGATAAATAAAATAAGACATGAATAAGAAATCCTAATAAGTAAAAGTGATTAAATAGATGAAAAAAATGAATCCATAAGGCCCAAAACATTCAACAAAGGATGATTCTTCAATTTGTTAGGATAAATTCTACTCTCTTTTACTGCAGTTTCTTTAATTGCTGTGACTTTTAAAAGGCTAAGAAAATCTTACAATTTTGATTCTGAAGAAATCTTCAAGTTTCTTGTGATATTTTTTTTCTGGCCATAACAGGTATTGTTCAAGTTAGATAAGAAAAGTCTTTTTTTATTTATTTTTTTTGTTTCCAGTGTATTAAAGAGAACCATTTCTACTGCTAAAATGAAGGTGTCACTCAATAAAGCTTTAAACATTATTGTGGCTTCTTCCAAAATTATGACCTATACAGCATTCATAAAATATGTGAGCAATTAGCCTTAATATGTCTTTTACATCTATAACATTTAATAATACGTTATTTTCTCATTTTGGCAATCCTTACAGGAGTTAAGAAAACTCTAAACAAAAATTTCCAAGTAAATATGCTCCAGTGTATCATTCAAGATGTATTTTAATAGATGAAAGAAGTATATTTTTGTTTTGTTCAGAACAAAGTTATGTGATACTCTTTAGGGAAAAAGTTCCAAAAGTTCTCATTTAAATTAAACTATCTTTAGCTAGTATTGAATGTATTTTGGAGATTAAGTTATCAAATTCTTGATGTATGTAAATAATTTCATATAACAGTTTTACCTATTCTAGAATCTTAACACAACTTGATTTGAATAAGAGACAGAAACTGGCTTGAATTGATATTAAAACTAAATGCAAATAAATTACATCATTATTATTAATATTAAACTCTAAACAAATAGAGTCAATAGATTTAGCTATAACTCTTTCAAAACATTGGTAAGTATAATAAAAAGGCTGATTTTTTCCAAGAGTTAAGTATGTGAATTGGTAATTTTTTTAAATCATTTTTTTTTTGTTAAAGAAGGAACAAGAAATTCAAACCAAAATATATAATTAGAATTGATCAATATTATTTTCTTAAATGTTTTTTAAGATTACATTTATATGAATAGAATTAGATGGGGAATATGTAGGAACTTGAATATATTTACAAATATAGAACCAAAGGGATTGTATGATTTAATATTTATTGAGTCTAAAGAGTTCGATTTATTTACATTGAGCAGATGAGAATGTAGTATTTTCCATTTGGATACATAATTATTATCTAGTCAATTGAAAATCATCTTTATAATTGCTGCTTTTGCACAAGTTTCTATATTCAGAAAGTTTAAACTCCCATATTTCCAAGGACTGAAATGAAGATATATACTTAAGCTAGATTTATTTGGATACCATGAGAAATTAATAAGGCATTTATTTATTGTTCTGATTTATTTCTTAATGGATGGTAATATAAGAGACTGAGTTATATATATCTTCAGAAATAAAGCCAGTTTAATCATTTATAATCTGTCATCAAATTAAATGAACATTTTATTCCAGGAATTAATTAAAATTAGTTACAGAGATTATTATTTTTCATAGTTGAAACTTATAGTCCCCTCTGTATTTTAAAAAATATGAATGCCTAAATATAATAAATTAGTAGATTATTTAACTAAGAAATAATTATTTGTATTTACTGATTTTTCTCTTATTAATAAAGATATACTTTGATTTAGAACTATTAAAATGTAAGTTAGACATCTTTTGGAAATTTCTTATAATTTTCTCAAGTTCTTCTAATGTTTCAGAAGAATGTTTAAGGGTTAATAGTATATCATCAGCAAATAACATAATATTGGAATTATATTCCTGATAAATCTTTAAACCTTGAATTCTTGTGTTTCAATCACTAAGAATTACAATTATCTTAATAGCTAATTTAAATAATAAAGGGGAAAAAAGTGCAACATTGTTTAGCTTATTTTATTAAATTTATAAAAATTTGATGTGTTTTATGTATGCTTTATTATTATTATAAATAATCATTAACATTTTAACAAATTGGGAAGGAAAGTGAAACAGATATAATACTTCAAATAAATAACCCCAATCCAATGAATCAAATGCTATTTATATATCTAAACTTATAAATAATGATTCAGCTGCCCTATAAGTTATCACATCTATCAGAGTAATTAATTTTTTAATGTCACACGTTTGCCTTTTATGAATAAACCCAGATTGTTTTAAGGTAGTTGATTTGGTAAAATAATTTTCAGTCTATCCACTAAAATAGGCATAACAATTTTATAATGTGCATTAAAAAATTAAATAGGTCTATATGAAGAACATTTCTGAGGGTCTTTACCTTCTTTTATAATTGGAGTAATCAGGGAATAAATCCATGAGGGTGGTAATTGATCTACATGTTGTACCTTTACTAAAACATTATGTAGATTTATTATAACTTTTTCATGGAATAGTTTACATAGTTCTGGTATAATACCACCATTTCTAGGAGCTTTATTAGATTTAATCACTTTCATTTGTTGGTTAATTTCTTGTAAAGAAATACATTTTAATAGATTCATTTTTTGTGAAGACGAGATTATTTTTTTACTAGGGATTGATCAATATTTGCCAGTAAGTCTTTTCCTCTATTTATATCTTTGATTTAAGGATGAATAATGATTTCTGAAAATTTCTAATATATCTCCAACATCTGAGTTTAACTTATTCATGATGGGATTTTTAGTTCTTTAATAATATTATTAACTTTTGAAATGTAATTATTTTTGTAATATTTTTATATGTTTAGGAGATCTTGAATAATCTTAAGCATTTCTAATGCAAATTCAGAGTTATGAGATAACAATTGATTATATTAATTATTTAGAGTTTTTATCTCATCCTTATTACCTTCTGTATTGTTCTCATCTTTTTTCAACTTTCTTTTAACTTTAATTGGATATCTAACAGTCCTTTATTCCATTCTTTTAATTTATCTTTGTATGAAGAAATTGTCCTACCATAAATATATACTTTTAATGAGTCCAACCCCATTATTAAATTAGAATCAGGAGTAGTATCAAAAAAAAATCCATCTCTTCTACTAGCCATGTTTTATACACCTTCATTTTGGTGGTGTATGTGGGAATTGTTTTACTATAAGTCAGCCTTTTGAAATTGATTTCTGTATTTAAAGCTAATGCATTATGGTCTGATAAAGGGCAATGTATTATTATTATTTTAGATGCAATATTTTAAGAAATCAGTATTTTTATCAGTTCTTGTTTGAGTGCCATATTTGAAAGAATAATGGGTGACATATAGATAATTCTTATATTTGAAGTTAATTGTGTCTTTGTCATGAAAAGAATCCGGCCATGTTTTAAAAGATTTAGCAATAGGGAGCAATCTGAACTTTTGTCCTGAGCTGGATTCAGAATCATTTAAAAGACAGTTAAAATCACTGCCTAGTATTAAATTTCCCTTATAATTATTTTTGATAATGTTTTTTAGATAACTTAACACCAATTTCAGTGAACCTGTATAAGTTAGCCAATGCCAATATCCTATCATGATATTTTCTATCAATCAAGGTGAATAAGCACTCTTTTTCTTCATGTTTAAATAAAATCTGAGGCATTTGAATATCTTTTTTCCAATAATATAGCTACCTCTCTTTTTTAGATTGGAAAGAAGACTGAACTAAGGTAATATACTATTTGAAATTCCAATATTGGTTATTAGTTTCATAAGAAAAATGTATTTTTTGAATGAATACAACATGTGGTTTATTTAAATCTAAATATTTTTAGTAAATTTGCCTTCTTTTTAGCATTATTTAAACCATTAACATTTAATGATAATATGTTTAATTCAGTATTCTAGAAAAAGATTATTTCACAAAGCTATAAAAGCTTTTATTTAATATGTATAAAAAATAAAGGAGTCTCAGGCAAAAAGAAAAAAAAATAATAATGACAATAAACATGTTTTCATTCCATAAAAACCTACACATGGAATAACTGTAATTCCTAGTCTTCATCTGAGAAAAACAAATCTCAAGACTAACACTCTCCCATTGCCCCAAAAAAATGGAAAAGAAAAGATTTTTCTATATCATATCATAAAAGCTCTGTAGTAAAAGGCTTATCACTTATTTATTGACATTTGTTGACTGGGAAAGTCCACTGAGCTAATGGCCCATTTTCAGTGGAGGCCAGGGGAGAAAAGCTCCATACAATCACAAAAATTTTTACATAACATCAGCTTAACTTTGAAAGTCAAGAAAGTTTTTACACAATACAAACTGAAGTAGATATACAAGACAAATACATATTATAGAGTATACAATACAAGAAAATAAAATCAGTGTGTTTGATTTTTAGTAATTCTGTTTATATGCTGTCATAATTAAGAATACTGTTTAATCAATTCTGTTTATTCAGCCACAGAAATAAAGAAAGCAAGAGAGATTGGATACGAAGACAGATAGTATAATTTGCAACTATATTAAGTTAGTAAAAGTATTTGTAGTGGAAAGTGCCCAAAGCATTTAAGGTGGTTTAATGATATGACTACAAGAACAGACAAGGTTATTGAGATAGTATTATTTTAGTGCATATTTAAATGCTTTTAAAGAGTCTAGTTGAGCAACAGAGAGAGGGAGTAGATTCCAACGTTTGGCAATGGCATGGGAATAGAGACATTGTCCAGCTCTTTTGTTGGGTTAGATCTGATAATGACTACATCATTTTCTGAACCCTTGCATCTTAATAGAGAGGACATGTCTGAGATTTTGAATGTAACACCTGGTAACTTAGGAGGAGATGTAACCATAGTTACAGGGCATACTAGTGTAGAAAAACCTTTAACAATGATTATTCAAGAAGAAGAAGACATTGTGGTAGATACTTATTCAGAATTTAATACAGAAGTAAATGTTCAGCCAGTTCCCCCTTTAACTATTATTAAAAATCAAGGCGGGGATTTTTCTATTTACAATTTTGCTTCTTATGAGATTGTACCCTGTGTAGTGGAATTACTAGCGAAGGGACTGTCTTTTGTGCCTTCCAAACCCATGAATATTGTCCACACAGTCTTTGATTTTAAGCAATTTATCAGAAAATTGAATTTGCAAGTGTTATTTAAGGGGGAACAAACTAGGGCTTCTGGATATTATATTTTTAGTATCTTCAACCTTATTAGCCACCCATTGGTTTCTACATTCGAGAAAGTTTGTGAAATAGACCTTAGGAGACTCCATTTAGATAAATGCAACAAAGTGAAGAATGCAGAGAGGGATGATTGCGCTGTTTTCTTAGATTTTTGTCATCTACCCATTAGAATGTTTAAACCTGACAAGGGGGGGTGGAATGATTATAAGGAGACAAGACTGGTATAGTCAGAAGATGAGCTGTATGTTGAACACTGACACATATACCAAAGTCAGCCTTAATGAATTCAACATAGCCTACAGAAAAATCAAAGAACATTTAAATGATGTGTTTATAAAAGAACTAACATGTTTACATTTGTGAAACAATTTGTCTATGCCAACCCCAAGGACACCAGTGTTATTTGGCTTGCAAAAAATACATAACTCCTTGATGGAGCCACCTATGAGACCCCTGGTTGATGTTCGTCATAGTATTACATATCCCCTGGCGAAGGTAGTAGATAACATATTGAAAAAATATTTAGATGAGGAACAGATCTGTAAAGACTCATGGGCTTGTTTAAGTAAACTAAACTCACTTGTGTTAGAGGGTGTCTACAATTTTCTTACTATCGACATCAGGGTCTTATATACATCCATACCCCAGGAAAAATTATGGACTATGTTATACGTTACTTGAGCTTGAAAGGTGTCCCAGACAGTGAGATCAGATTAGTAAATATCCTACTGGATATTGTTTTAACAAATAATTATTTCTTGTTTGATGACCAGCTATTTTTACAAAAAATAGGGGTGGCTATGGGGTCCCCTTGTGGGGCCAGTTTTGCAAATTCAGTGATGGCCCTTTGGGAAAGAAATTATATTTTGTCCCAAAAGCATATAACAGGTCAATGTTTCCTGTACATATGGTTTTTAGATGATATTCTCATCTTATATAAGGGTAGTGCAGATGAAGAATAAAGATTTGTGGACTATTTGAATCAAACAACCAACTTTTTAAGGTTTATACACACATTCAACATGGAAAGCACAGCTTATTTGGACACTGAAGTGTTCAAAGTTCATGCTCAGAAGGGGCTGGTGGCCAGGATCCGTAGGAAAGATACATTCTTAAACACTTATTTACATTTCAATAGTTCCCACCCTTTCCACCAGAAGAAATCTGTAATAAAAGGACAATTGGTCCGAGCAGCGAGGATGGTTGGTAACTGTTGAGAGTGACTTTATAGTAGAATGTAATAAGATAGCTGTCATGTTCCTCACTAGAGGTTACCCAGGGGAGCTTATTAATGAAATGGTGGATGAAGTGTTGTACAAAAGATCCAGTGGATTTTATTCACCCCTACTGTCAAGTTATTTGTCACCGTGTAATAGGATGAATATTCCTCAAAAGGTTAATAGGTCACCGGTGTCATTTATTTTAACATTTAGTCCTGAATGTGGCCAGATTATTTCAATTACAAAGAAAAACTGGAATTTATTTAGCAACAATTTAGAATTATGCACCTTGTTAGGCCCATCCCCTTCCTTTATATTCAAGAGAGGTATGAATTTGAAAAACTTTTTAGAAGTGAAACCACATAAAGTTATTAAGAATCCTGGGATGAGCAAATGCGAATCTTGCAACTTCTGCAAACACATGAATATGGGGTATTCACTTAATATCAGGGATTAAAAACTATAAGATTCTGTCAGGCAAGTACAATTGTAATACAAAGTATGTGTTATACCTCCCTCAATGTAATCTATGTCCCGCATTTTACGTTGGAAAAATAGACCATAGACTGCGGGACCGAGTGTGTGAACACCTTTATTGTATCAGGAAAGGCAAGGTTGACAATGCTTTAGCTGCCCACATTAAAATGAAGCCCACATGCAACTTTAACTTCAAGATGATAGATCATGTGACTGGAGATGTAAGGGGAGGCCCAAGATCTTTACTACCAGAAAAAAGAGAATTGATGTGGCAGATATGCTTAGATGCTTGTCATTTTCCTGGTATTAATGATGGGTGTTCCATTCAATGTTTACCGAAATGGAAAAGCCTGAATAGATTACATATATTTATTTATAAATGTTTTTCTTTTTTTTCCCTGTTATGACTATGTTTTTGAGTTGTGCTATATCGGTTAACCACTTTACAATTGTTGACTTTATACCAGTTTGATAATCACGGCTAATTTAGTATGTAAGTGGTTTAATTTTCACTAGGTGGCAACCTTTACAGTAGTACAGATGCTGAATAATACAAGATTTGAATTTTAAATACACTTCTGATTAGTGAATTCTTGATTTTTGTCTTTTAAGTTCCTAGTAAATCAGGTATTTTGTTTCATGTTTTCTAACTAATAGTTGCCACAATTATGGTAGTAGATGTAGTATTGTTTGTAATGCTCAGAATTAGTCCAAAATGATACAAAAATCACTGAACCCACAGACATTGCCAACATACTGGCAGACAGGTTCAGTGCAAACTTCACCCCTCTCCCCTAAAGGAGAGATAACTATCCCAGCCGAGTGTAGCCTCCCGGACATCTCAAATGCGCAGGTGAAAGCTGCTCTCTCTAAAGCTAAAAACACAGCATCAATGGGACCGGATGGTGTCCCCGGCTGTGTGCTACATGAGCTAAATGAGGAATTAAACCCGCACATAAGGCAGCTGTTTAATCTCAGCCTTACCACAGGATCGTGCCCAAGGAGTGGCGTCACGGCAACTGTGGTCCCACTCCACAAAGCGGCGTCTCTAGGACCCTGGTAATTACCCCCATAAGCTTAACAAGTCTAGTCTGCAAAGCTATGGAGAGGATCTTAATGGAGCTCATAAACAAAGATATAGGGGACTTGCAGACATTGGACCCGACCCAGTTTGGCTTTGTCAAGGGAAGATCATGCCTTTTGAACTTGGTTGACTTCTTGAAACAGTCACCAAGGCCATTGATGAGGAAAGGCAGTCCATACAGCCTACCTTGACCTTGCAAAGGCTTTCGACACAATACCCCACTCGGGTATTGTAGAAAAACTTACCAGCTTAAATGTAAACCCATATGTCACAAGATGGGTTGCAAACTGGCAAGGACAGAACCCACAGGGTTAGAGTTGCTGGCTGTGTCAGACTCCAAGCGGTCACAAGTGGTGTCCCACAGGGCTCGGTCCTTGGCCCCTATTGTTTGGCATCTACTTCTCAGAAGTACAGGCCAACATGGGAGGACTTTGGCTGACAAAGTTTGCAGGCGACTGCAAACTGGGTGCCATAGTGGAAAGTGCATCGGACACGGATATCCTTCAGAAGGGACTCACGGAAACAGATAGCTGGTGCCAGAGCCATGGCCTGAAGTTAAACGCCAAAAATGTATAGTCATACCCTTGGGAAAAACAAGGTAACCCCAAGCTACCATATAGGTGGCAATCCACTAAGCACAGAAGAGGTTATCAGGGACCTGGGGACCCAGGTTGACAGTGGCCTTTCTTTGACACTCACGTTGCTAAAGTGGTTAGAAAGACCTTCTACATTGCCCACCTGATCATGAAGGGATTCACATCCAGATCTAGTGAGGTCATTGTTCCCCTGTACTCTTCACTTATCAGACCAATGATCGAGTACAATGCCCCATTCGGGATGTATCTCACCGACATCTGCAGCAAATGGAGAGACCCCAAAGTTCCTCACCAAAAGGATAAAGGGACTCCAAAATCTGTCATATGCTGCCAGATTGAAGAAACTCCAGCTCTATTCAGTCGCATACCGTCTGTTCAGAGGTGACATGTGCCTGACATACAAGGCCATGTCCAGCTGAATTAATGGACATGCTCCACCTCAAAAATCCAAATCCACCAAAACCACTAGAGCAAGCGACTTAAACCTTAGCACGGATATAAATAGGACGTGCTGGAGGGATAGATTTATCACTCAGAGACTCCTATGCTGTGGAATAAAATCCGGTCCATGTGAGGCAGAGCACCTCGCTGACTCTGTTCAAGAGAAATCTAGACCTGTGGATGGGAGATCGTAGGTTTACCCCGGGAATCATCTCTGTGTCACTGCTGGACAGAGGCACAACAAACTAATGGGCACAGTATTTTTTCATATAAGGGGTGGCGTAAGCCACAAAAATTTGGGCTAGGCTTATAAATGCCTTAGGGCAGATAGCCTAGTATAAACCTATGAACCTATGAAACTATAATATTAGTATGAACTAACTGGTTTTAAAGAGTAATTTTAAACTGATTTTCCAAATTGCATTTTATGTATAGAATTAATTGTTTTTGTATGAGTTAATTGTTTAATTAGGGGGCAGAGGGAAGTGTATTCTGGTGTGTGTGTGTGTGTGTGTGTGTGTGTGTGTGTGTGTGTGTGTGTGTGTGTGTGTATATACATATATATATATATATATATATATATATATATATATATATATATATATGTATATATATGTGTGTGAACGCCTTTGTGCCTGATGTTACTTGTCTGAAGAAGTTTGGTCATTGGACCAGATGAAAAGCGCTTTACTTCATTTTTCTTTCAGTGTGGCACTATATTCTGGTTTTAACCCTAATAAAGAGCTGAATAGCTGAAGATTTCCTGGGTGCTTGAAGTGCTTTGTCTTGCATGTTTGTTTGTTCAACAGTTTGTTATTTTAGAAGCAATATTTTGAGAAATCAGCATTTTATCAATTCTTGTTTGAGTACTATATTTGAAAGGATAATGGGTAAAATCTAGAGAATTCTTATGTTTGAAGCTAATTGTGTCTTGGACATTAAAAGAATCCTTCCATGTTTTAAAAGATTTAGAAATAGGGAGCAATCTGAATTTTCATCCTGAGCTGGATTCAGAATCATTTAAAAGACAGTTAAAATCACTGCCTAGTATTAAATATCCCTTATAATTATTTTTGATAATGTTTTTTAGATAACTTAACACCAATTTCAGTGAACCTGTATAAGTTAGCCAATGCCAATATCCTGCCATGATATTTTCTAACAATCTAGGTGAATAAGCCCTCTTTTTCTTAATGTTTAAATACAATCTGAGGCATTTTAATATAGTTTTCCCATAATATAGCTACCCCTCTTTTTTTAGATTTGAAAGAAGACTGAACTAAGGTCATATACTTACTGAAATTCCAATATTGGTTATTAGTTTCATAAGAAAAAATGTGTTTTTTGAATGAATACAACATGTGGTTTATATAAATCTAAATATTTTAGTAAATTTACATTATTTTTAGCATTATTTAAACCATTAACATTTAATGATAATATGTTTAATTCAGTATTCTAGAAAAAGATAATTTGACAAAGCTATAAAAGCTTTTATTTAATATGTATAAAAAATAAAGGAGTCTCAGGCAAAAAGAAAAAAAAATGAATAATAATGACAATAAACATGTTTTCATTCAATAAAAACCTACACATGGAATAACTGTAATTCCTAGTCTTCACCTGAGAAAAACAAATCTCAAGACTAACACTCTCCCATTGCCCCAAAAAAATGGAAAAGAAAAGATTTTTCTATATCATATCATAGAAGCTCTGTAGTAAAAGACTAAGGGCAGGATTCATGAAGGCTTGCACGGAGTGTAAGAGACGTGCAACACTCCATGCAAGCCTCACGATCCAGGAACAGCCCTAAACTCCGTGTAAGAGACCAGCTAAAATGTCTCTTACACGGGCTGGGCGTGGACATGCTAAATACCTCACTTGCATCCGAAAGGTATGCAAATGAGGTATGTTAGCGATCCACGAAGCAGAAACCAGTCCGTGTAAGAGACGTTTTAGCTGCAGAAATGTACTCAGTTGACAACTGAGTACGTTTCTGCAAATTCCACAACGGAGCCATGTCAGCTCCAAAAACAGGGTGCATATGACTCAGGCAGTATGCCAATGGCCAAATATGTGGCCATTGGCAATATAACCTGATGCCAAAATAATAAAAATATAATTTTTTTTTCGGCAATCACCGATGTTGAAACCCAGTGCAGCCCCGCGCAAACAGGCTGCTATGTACATGAAAATGAAGGTTATAAACCCACAAATGTGGGTTTCATGCAATACATGGAATGACAATGCAGGGACCAGCAGACCAAAAACAACATGGCCACCGTGTAGTGGTTGCTAAGGGGGGAAACTGAGTCTAAGACATGTAACTAAGCATTAGTAGGCAATCTCATGTAAATGAGGGTTAGGATACTGAATCTCACAGTCACATAGCAAATGAGCACAGTCTGAGTAGTGTAAGAGATACATAAGGGGGAGGAATAGAGTAGGAGATAGATGACATCACAGGGAGGAATGGTAGAAAGAAATGCAGTTCATTGGAGGCCAGTGTAACATGACAGATGACAGACACAGATCATGGAAAGAGGTGTGCCACTAGATAAGTCATGGAAAGTCAAGAAATGGAAGGTGTACACTGCTACTTACACCAAAGTTTCTTGCTGCACGTGGAAGAGCATGTTGAGAGATGTTTAACACTGTTTGCACGGGTGTGCGCACATGTAGGGCAGGCTGAGTATGTTGGAGGCTGTTGGCAGACGTGTAACAGTGGTTGAGTGGGTGTACCCGCGTTTTAACCCGAATAAGTAGATTCTGAACCGTGTAAGCACGAGTGCGTGCGTGTAAGCCACTGTGAGCGTGTTTCTGATGGCATGCACGTTGCTCCCCCCCCCGAGGAAACAGAGAGGAAAAAGAAAGCAACAGAATTAATAGGAAGCTAGCAGGGATAACTGCTGAAGCTAGCAGGTGAAAACAATTAGAAGCAGGCAATTACACAGGCAGAATAGTAGCCCAGCCCAGCACTTAAAACTCTGCAAACAGTAGTGCAGGATGTTTCCCTTAAGAGACACTGCAAGACAGGAGTAAGCTAATAGAAGTGAAAACTGAAAAAGCTGAACTCAGAGTAGAAATGTTAGGGGCTGCCATAGCTGTCATAATAAGACATAGGTGACTTGCTGAGGGTGGTGACAATGCAGATGGTGCCAGACAACCCACAGTGAGGAGACGGAGAAGAGTGTACAGGCCCAGGGTCACCTACAACGGGATACATGAGCTGGAGATAGTAGAGCGCTATAGAGTGGACAGAGAGCTCCTGCAGCCAATAGTGGAGCTGTGCAGGCCACACCTCACACACAGAACCAACAGAGGGGAACCCATCCCAGTGGAAACCAAGGTATGTGTTGGCCTAAGAATACTAGCAACAGGTACCTTCCAGAGACCAACTGGCAATATGATGGGGATATCACAGGCATCAGCCTCCAGGGTACTGCACCAGTTCCTGGATGCCATGTCAGCACATGTCGGTGATCATGTATATTTCCCCAATGCCCGTGAGGTATTGGCCAGCAATATGCGTCTCTTCCAGCAAATAGCGAAATACCCTCAGGTACTGGGTGCAATAGACTGCACGCACATATGCATCAAAGCACCAGCCGGTGAGCGGGGTAGGGCCTACATTAAAGCAAGGGCTTCCCCTCCATCAACTGCCAGGTCGTGTGTGATGCCCAGGGCATAATAATGAATGTGTGTGCTGGCTGCCCTGGGAGTTACCACGATTCCCACATCTGGCATTTGACGCAGCTGTACCAGACATTTGCCAATGGAGACATCCCACACGGACACCTAGTGGGGGATGCAGGTTATTCACTGGAGCCGTGGCTGATGACACCCATCAGAAATGCACACACACCTGAACAGGAACGCCATAATGAGGCACACGCACAAACACGTAATGTAATAGAGCGTGTGTTTGGGCTGCTCAAGTCATGGTTCCGGTGTCTGGACACACCTGGTGGAGCCTTGCAGTACACACCAACTACATGTACCCAAATTGTCATGGTATGTGCTATGCTACATAATATGATCTTGTGAAAACAGCTGCAGCAGGACCAGCATAGGGCCGGGCCAAACAGCCCCCCACCATTGCCAAGGCCATCACAGGCAGAGCGTGACTCAGAGGAGGAACAACCTGAGCCTGCCCCAGTAGGCAGAAGGAGGCGTGCCCAGTATGCCCTGGCCTTGGCAAAGAGGCAATGCATAGCACATACACTGGCTCAGTAGGAACCCTGGGAATGATACCCCCTCTGTCTCACTCAAATAATAACATGGATGCTTAAATGACATGACCTGCTCACAAACATGTACAGGGAAATGTAATATGCGCATCCGACAGAGGCAGCCCTGCAGCACCACCTGAGGCATGAATGCCATGTGTTAAGTAATGTAACACCATGTACTATATGCACACCTGAGCACCCTGACTAACATCCACCCTCACCAAGCATGAAGCCACAAAATGACGATGGGATGATCAAGTGCAATAACTGGCTGAAGTAATGCAGTTAGTCAAAGGGGAGCCAATGTGTTTCAGGCTGGGAAGACATGCGGAGCTTGACATGATGCACCACCTGCTAGGGGTGGCATGCACCTATCATGCCATGCCCCATGGATACTAGCAAAGGCTGTCAGTACCCACAGAATGCCCTGAATAGGTAAGTCTCAAAACACAAACCCACCTTCATAGGTTCTACAAGGGATAGGAACCTAGATGTAATGCTAACCAATGACAGATGTATAAACAGCAAGATGTGTGCAGTGTAAATGCACACATTATGGAGAATGTAGATACCAGTCCTGTAATAGAGAACTGGGTCAAGGCTCACATCAGCACCCTAACACTACCAGGTCACACCTCATACTGTGCTGTACAGCCGCAAAACATGGAACAAGCTACAAAAGGAGGGTGACTAGCAAGAAATGGCAAGGATAACCACACCCCCATGTTGGTACCACAACAATAAGCAGCATGGATTAGCCATGGTCAAATACCAATGCCTAAAATCGCCTCCCAGTATATAGCCTGCTGCAGACTACTGTCCTAATACAAGGAACTGCACCTGGCCTATGTTGGAATACATGAATATATCAAGCCCCCCAAACCACATTATATTGCTTGACTGAAAATACCCAGACATACACCGGGAGCATTATACTAGCACCAACACAGTAGGAGAAAATTACCCAGATTCCATAAACCAAAATGCCCAGGAACAATGTACTACTCCCACAAGAGGGGTAAGCATACTGGATGTGATAATCAGCAACATGTGTACTGGATGGCAAGATGAGAAGTGTATCCCTCACTGGTAAGACCAGACCATAGAGTAATCACACTGGATATACACATCCTGACCCCAGTCCCTGGCCAGAATAACACAGTGAAAAAACATGTGTAAAGCATAGGTTGCAGCCCTCAAAACCGATGTTGAATCCACAAAAGGCCACGTGCAAGTGCAGAATATGGGACACATCACAGAACATGTTATACAGGCATTCCATGAACACAGCCAGGAATGCTTGGAGTATGCAATCACAAATAACAACAACACACAATGCCATACACGCAGGCATCTGGCATGCTGGACTCCAGCCATTACCAAACCATGCAAGAGAATGAGGAAGCTACCACATGATAGAGCAAACATAAAAAGGGAAGTAATCACTGACCAGTAGTATGGCAATAACATATGTCCACACATACAATCCACTAAGTCCAGCCACAACAAGTAGAATCTGTGAATCCAGAGGCAATGTGACACCAGTCCCAAGTACACAGACAACCACAACACCCCCCAATAAATACAAATATATGTGACAGATGCATCCATGTATCCAAACCAGAGGTTGAGCTCCACCAACCCAGTACTGTCAAAACTAGTCAGGAGGAGAAGGTAACCACATACACCACAAACCCAGTCCCACATAGACCTACCACAACTGTAAACCAAACACACAAACACAGACAAATATTCCCGGAGGCCTTAATTACAAATGCACCACACCAACAGAAGCCTCCAAAGCAGATCACAAGCAATCACAACCTTCAAACATAGCACATGCAACGAATAGTACGCAAAGCTGGTGTGCCAAACAGTCACAGGCCAGAAGGAGAAACAACATGCCTGATACAGTCGTAATAGGGGTCTGTATAGGCAGACACACTGCTGTCCCACTCACCAGATTGAACAAGGGAAAGGGTAGAGTAAGCTGCCTGTAGGCTGCCACAAAATGCCACATAACACAAGTACGCAGGTCACCCCAAAGCAAGCAAAAATATGATGCACTCAATGCCCATTCTGGTGTGAATTACCTGAGATGTACCTCCCTGGTCAACATCAAAAGAGACATGGATGGTCCCTCTGAGTATGTACCCCAGGGCGGTATGACACTGGCTGTGTGCAGCATCCAACCCTCACCAAGAATGATGCCACAGTACAAACACAGAATGCTCATGTTTAACAGCTGGCACAGTTACAGCTCAGTCCAAGAGGGTCTAATGTCTGTCTGCTTGAGATGTCAAGCATGACAAGCCATGCTGCTGTTCCAGGGATGGCTTGCAGCTGTTACCCGTGTGCGTCTGGATACTGGATAAGGTCTTTGTCGCCTCCATAGAGCCATATGTAGACAAGGACAAAAAGACTACCCACCACCCTAGAAAACATAAGTAGTAGGAAACATAAGGGTAATGCTGACCAATGCCAGATGTGTAAACTGCAATATGCATGCCCCTGAGGCACTTCCCATTATGGAGAACACTGATGTCTGTGCAGTGACAGAAGCCTGTTGCAAGCCTAGTGATAGCACACCAGCACTACTAGGTTATACCACATATCATGTGTTATGGCCCCAACACCTGCACCAAAACATCAAAGGAGGGGGAGT
Organism: Protopterus annectens; assembly: GCF_019279795.1. Lineage (NCBI taxonomy): Eukaryota > Metazoa > Chordata > Ceratodontiformes > Protopteridae > Protopterus > Protopterus annectens. The sequence continues at coordinate 1,110,286,491 of NC_056747.1, read as the reverse complement.
ATCCATATGCAGCACAGACACCCATATTGCCAGGTAACTGACAATGCACAAAGCAGCGGAGACAACCCATGTGCACATAACTGTAGTCAAAACTGCTGTACAGTCTGTAGCATGCAACAGACCACACTCTCACACACAAGAACTCCACCCAGACATCCAAAGACACTGGACAGTATGAATGTCCCACCAAATACCAGACAAGGTACACACAAATTACCACATAGGTGTCAAACCATTATGTATGCAAGGAGTAATCAGGGACCTAGGGACACAGGTTGACATTAATCTGTCATGTGACACCCACAATGCCAATGTGGCTATGAAGATTGTCGATACTGGACACCGTATCATGAAAGGATTCACATCAACATCAACAGAGGTCACTGTGCCGCTGTACTGTTCCCTTATCAGACCCATAATCTAGTACAATGACTCATATGGGATGTACCGTATGTGACACCTGCAGTGGTTCGGAAGACCTCATAGTTACCTCACCAACAGGATAAAGGGTGTGAAATATATGTCATATGCTGCCTGGCTGTAGACACCCCAGCTGACTGCAGTCACACACTGCCTACACAGAGGCATTGTATGTCTGTTGTACAAGGCCACGTCCAACACAGGAGTAATGGACATGCTACACCACAGGAAATCAAAGCCATTGGAGCTGTGAGAGTCACAGATGTCAGCCTCAACACATAATGAAATAAATGTGCTGGAGGGACAGATACATAACCCAGAGGCTCCCCACACCCAGAATCAGGATCCCAATCCATGGTAGGCAGAGCCCCTCACTGACACCCCTCAACAGGAATATTGCCAAGTGGATGGATGACCGTACATGTATACTGGGGATCCTCACTGTGTCACGACCAGACAGAGGCACAGTGAAGAACTTCATAAATGGCCATAATTGAACAAAGTAAGGGGTGGCGAAAGACACACACACTCTGGCTAGGCTTACTAATGGCCTAGGGTGTATAGCCTAGTATGAACCCATGAACCTATAGAAATACAAAACGTACAGGACACTAAGGATAATCACAAGGCTTACCCAACTGATGGTAGGAACCATGTTGGGCATCCACAGATATGCTCCGAATCACACAGATATTACAAACAACATACCAAACACACACACATATTGCTAACATACAACCTGTCAGGTGTAGTGCAAACACCCCCCCCCCGCGAGTGCAAAATACCTATCCCAGCAGACTGATGGTCCCCTGACATTGCAGATGCTGAGGTAACAGCCATCATCTGCAAAGCAGAACACACAGCAGCAAAGGTGTGTGATGGTGTCCTGTGCTGAGGCCAACATGGACTCCAAGAATAATGGAATGCCAAATCACACTACTGCGCAATGTCAGCCTTACCACAGGATATGTACCCAAGAGCAGTGTACAAAAACAGTGGTCCATCACAACAAAGGTGTTGCCTGAATGGATATTCCAAACTATCACCCCAGGATCCTGACAAGCTTGTTCTGCACAACTATGGAAAGGATCAGTATGTACCACAGACAGAAGGCTATTGTGGACCTACTGATACTGGACCCTACACAGTGTGGCTGTTGTAACTGCAGAACCTGCCCCTAAACATGTCTGACCCATTTGAAGCAGTCATTAAGGTCATTGATAAGGGCAATGTGGTTCACACAGTGTAGCTGGACCATGCACATGCTTCTAGACAATACCGTATGAGTTCAGTATGGATATGTTCAGCAGCTTAAATATATACCCCTATGGCAGTAGAGGGGTTGCAAACCAGACCAAGGACAGAACTGACATGGTCAGACATGCCGCATCCATGTCAGACTACAAAGCGGATATGAGTGGCATCCCACAAGGCCTGGTCTTGGCCCCCCCACCCCCGTTCTGTATATATGTCCCATAGGTATAGGCCAACATGGAAGGACTGTGACTGAACATGTATGCAGAGGAGTACAAACAGCCCACCATATCCGACCCCCGGCTGACACAAGCAACCCACAAAAGGGCCACCTACAAACAGACAACTGTAGCCATAGCCATGTCAGCAAGCTAATTGCAGAACTGTGTATAGACAACCACCGTGGATATACAGTAAGTGAACACAAATTACCACACAGGTGTTAACCCATGAGGTACCTAACATGTAATGTGAGACCTGGGTACAAAAGGTAATAAATATCCTGCACTGACAAACATGTGGCTGTAGTGTTCGCAGAAACATGTACCATATACCCACCCAAACATGAAGGTTTGCAGATGTAGATAAGGGGAACTCACTGTGGCTCTGCAGCCATCCTCCATCAGCATCACAACTGACTACAATAGCCCCTGTGGGATATACTGCAGCAGACACCTCCATCAACTGTAAAGTCCACAACAGTACCCCACCAGGGGTAGCAAAGAGCATGAACAGATGCCATGTGTTGCCTGAGTAAACAAACTGCAGCCCCACACACTGCCATCCTTCCCAGCTACAGGAAAGTTGTGCCAGATGAATGAAGCCATGTCCAACCTGGAATGAATGAACATGTTGCACCTTGTACAATCTGAATGGCAGTGAGCTATGCACATGAGAGACCTGAACCCCAACACTGACATACATAGGACAAGCTGTACAGAATGATCCATAACACAGAAGGCACCCCCACTCTTCAGTAAACTCCTGGTACAGGTCAGCCAGAGAGCCACATATCGACACCCCTCAAGAGGAATCCTGATGAGTGTATGGGAGATGGTAGGCTAACCCTGGGTATCACTGTTATGTCAGAGGTAGACGGAGGCACAGTATACTTACCATGACATATGTCATGGCAAACTCCAGTTACAATGTGTGTCGAAGGACAAACACACTTTGTGACTAGCATCAGAAATGGCCTAGGGAACATCGCTAGTGTTTGCCAATGTCCACCCATGTTGTGGAATACACTAGCAATGTTGGACGAGCCTGGTGTAGGTAGTCCATATCTGAACATATTGCAACATGGTCATATGTGCACAACTGGCCCCTACACAGTCTGTTGTGCTCACTATGAAGATGTCAAGCAGTCATAGGACTAAAGCCCAGGATACTGTCCACCACAGTGAAAGTACTGAACCAGTACACTATCACGGTACTACAGTGTTAGGTCATTATGAAAGTATGTTGAGAACTGTCTGCAAAGTATCCCATGCAATCCCTGCAGGCACAGTATAATCCCTGTTGTGGCAGACATGAAGCAGTTGGCCAGTTAGTACACAACATGACACCCAACACACAACCATAAACGTGAGATATTGTTGAAGTTCACACACACCCAAATATGTGGTGGACTTCAGAGTGCAACATATGGAAAGCTCACACTGGGCATGCTCGCACACTTTGATAAATGAGGCATATGTCAGACAACATGCCATGGAAAGGCTGAACTGGGCATGCTCACACACTTAGGACATATCTCTGTTTTGCAGTTGGCCACGCATATCTGGTATTTGTACGTGTCAGTCCAGGAACCAACCACAACACAGCAATCAGCCCAGTGCACACAGTAAATGACTACAGAGACATAAGTGATATAGTGGATCGCCGTCATATGCAAACATCTTCCACAGATACACAAGTTGGTCATAGGAACAGGGAATGCTATGGCAATAAAGACCTGCAAACAGTAGAACAGCACAACAAATATTGTGCATCCGACAATTGAACATATGGGTGTAGAGGTCAATACTAGGCTTGTTGCCCTAGGGAATGACAGCTCAGCCAGAGTGTGCTTGGCATCTGCATCCCCAGGATAGTAGGCTACTGTGCCACTGTAAAGTAGGTCACAGAAGGCAACATGTGAGGGTAGTGAGCTGTGCCTCTGTCAAGCAGGGGCACCGTGGAGGTCCCAGGGATTGAATGTGCTAAGCCACAGCCATGTTGTCGGTGTGTGCTGTAAGAGGGTTGCTGAGGATCTCTGACAGTAGGTGTCCGCCAATAACAGACTGAGGGGAGCCCTATCTGCATTCTCTGGATGATTCCACTGTCAACACTGTGTTGTAATGAGTATGTGTGAATGAAGTGCCATGCTGGAACTGTTCACAGATGTCCTCCCTCTGTGGGCTACAGCTCTGCAATGTATTAGGTCACTCCGTCTGTTGTACGGCGCATATATGGCTGGTGTACAGCTGACAGGTGTCTTGTTATGGAGCAGTCGTGGGTATATGTGGGATAGCATGAACAATGCAAACCGTACACATGCTCATAGAATGCAATTGTCAAGGATTATGCTGAGTGGCCAGTATAGTCCTTCAGCATGGGTCCTCTGAAGTCGTCCACCCCAGTCTACACAAGTGTAGAGTCTGCTTGTGCTAAATACAGTTTGTGTGCAGTGACAACCTTGCCTGGGGGTGGAGATGGGATATGGATGTCCAGGGAAAGGTGGGTATGGTCAGATATCAACAATGGTGGTCTACCTCTTGTGTGGAACAGTGAGTACCCACGTTGCAGATGGACAGGTGCAATATGTATTCCCCCATGTGGCTGTGGTGTGTGGTTCTGCCATAGCACATGGACTCACAAATTGTAGTGGCTGTAGGGTAAAGTGGTAGAGGCCTGAGTAGTTCTCATACACAATATGCCTGTACCTGATGTTAACAACTGGAATGGTGTATGTGAACACCTGCATATCCTGGCACTGTTCCCAGGGAAGCTAAGTGTGTGTCCTGGATGTGGGTGTGGTGTTCTGGACTGGTTGTGTTGTGTGTTACAGGTCCTGTGGTCCCAAAGCATGGTATAGAACATAACCTGCCAGTGCGATGTGCATATCTGACCCTGATGTAGGTGGCTGCAAATGCATATATATGCTATCCCCCACCTGACAGGTAGTACTACATGTACATACCTCTGTAGAAATAAAGGTGTCAGCACCCTATAAATACTACAGGTGCAGAACAGATGCCCAGTAATTTGGATAGTGCGTTCTCCTAATGCGTCTCCCTCAAGTGTCATAATATAGTTAGGTAGGAGTTTGAATCCTGCAAATACTCAGTGTGTGTGGATGAGTGGGGTTTGTGTGTGTGAGAGGGAAATGTCCCTTTTGGCAACTGGGAAAACACACTACAGGATGCACATTCCCCTTTCTAAACACTGATGATGTCAGCACCCTATAAGTAAAGCAGGAGAAGGGAAGCCTCCCAGTGATGTGAATAGCGTGCTCTGCTAATGCGTCCATCACGAGTGTCATAACATATTTAGGTAGTGGTTTGAATCCTGCAAGTGTGTGTGTTTGGATGAGGGGGGTTAGTGTGTGTGCAATTCTGTGTGAGGGAAATCCCCTTTTGGCAACAGGGAGAACACACTACAGGATGCACACTCCCCTTTCTAAACACAGATGATGTCAGCACCCTATAAGTAAAGCAGGAGAAGGGAAACCTCCCAGTAATGTGAATAGTGCGCTCCGCTAATGCGTCCGTCTCGAGTGTCATAACATAGTTAGGTAGGGGTTTGAATCCTGTACATGCTCAGTGCATGTGGAGGGGGTTATTGTGTGTTCAAGACTGTTTGAAAGAAGTATCCCTTTTGCCAACTAGGAGAATACACTACAGTATGCACTTTCCCCTTTCTAAACACTGATGATGTCAGCACCCTATAAGTAAAGCAGGAGAAAAGAAGCCTCCCAGTAATGCAAATAGCGTGCTCCGCTAATGCGTCCATCTTGAGTGTCATAACATAGTTAGGTAGTGGTTTGAATCCTGCAAGTGTGTGTGTTTGGATGAGGGGGGTTAGTGTGTGTACAATTCTGTGTGAGGGAAATCCCCTTTTGGCAACTGGGAGAACACACTACAGGATGCACACTCCCCTTTCTAAACACAGATGATGTCAGCACCCTATAAGTACAGCAGGAGAAGAGAAGCCTCCCAGTAATGCGAATAGCGTGCTCTGCTAATGTGTCCATCTCAAGTGTCATAACATAGTTAGGTAGTGGTTTAAATCCTGCAAGTGTGTGTGTTTGGATGAGGGGGGTTAGTGTGTGTGCAATTTTGTGTGAGGGAAATGTCCCTTTTGGCAACTGGGAGAACACACTACAGGATGCACACTCCCCTTTCTAAACACAGATGATGTCAGCACCCTATAAGTACAGCAGGAGAAGGGAAGCCTCCCAGTAATGCGAATAGCACACTCTGCTAATGCATCCGTCTCGAGTGTCATAACATAGTTAGGTAGTGGTTTGAATCGTGCAAGTGTGTGTGTTTGAATGAGGTGGGTTAGTGTGTGTGTGTGCAATTTTGTGTGAGGGAAATGTCCCTTTTGGCAACTGGGAGAACACACTACAGGATGCACACTCCCCTTTCTAAACACAGATGATGTCAGCACCCTATAAGTACAGCAGGAGAAGGGAAGCCTCCCAGTAATGCGAATAGTGCACTCTGCTAATGCGTCTCTCCCGAGTGTCGTAATGTAGTTAGGTAGGAGTTTGAAACCTATAAATGGCATGTGTGTGTGTGTTTGGATGTGAGGAGTTTGTGTGTGGGCATTTCCGTATGAAAAACATGTTAGTTTTGGCAATCAGGAGATCACACTACCTGATGCACATTACCCTTTCAAAATACTGATGTTGTCAGCACCCTATAAGTACATCAAGAGAAGAGGAACTATCTAGTAATCCAAATAGTGCACTTTGCTAATGCGTCTCTCTCCCATGTCATGACCTAGTTAGGTAGAGGAATGAATCCTGCAAGTGTGGGGGTAGTAGGGTGTGTGTAAATGCAAGTGTGAGAGAACAGATCCTTTTGGCAAATACTACAATACACCAGATGCTGCATATTCCCTCAGTAAACACAGGGGATGTCACCACACTATCAGCACAGTCAAACAGGGCTAGTTGGCTAGTAATGCCAATAGTGTGCTCTGCTACTGTGTCTATTACCATTGTCAGAGTACAGATAGGTATGTTTTGGTAACCCACAACTGCCACGTGTGGTTGTGTCACACAGTATGACCTTGTGTGGGTCTTCGTACATAACAGTGCATGCCATTGCCTAAACCAGCAATGGCATTGCACACATGATGTATGTGTGTGACACATACACATAAATACCTGTGACCTGCAGTAGTTACCATGTCTGACACATGCCTCGAGTGGATAAATGGTATTTGCAATGTATACCAATATGACTGTGTCTTACTGTGCAGGGTCCACACGTGGTATGTCTCTATACAGTGTTGGTGTATATGGTAAAATACCTACAGCAGGAGATACACATCTGGTCTGGGCCATATAGTGTACATGTAGTCGATGTGCAGGTGCTGCATGTTCCCACCTGTTGTGGTAGTGGTAACATGTCATTCCACTGCAATTCAGTGACCACATGCTGTGAACCCTTCAACTAGTGTGTTGTAGCTACAGTAATGCTCACGCACAATGTTTGGCTGGATGCAGTCCAGCCATATAAACACAGTTCTTGAGACTGTCATATTGCCAGTGTTGTTATGGAGGATAGGTGGTCTTCCTGTGCATGGGAGGGTTGTGTGTGCCAGGCTATGAACCAGATGGCAGTCTGACACACTGTTAGCTGCCCATGATTACGCCCTGATGCTTTGTGCTGTGCCAACAACCTGGAGGTGTGTGTATCTGTGGTACCTTGGGATACCACCCCCCTGTCCATGTGTGTTACATGTGTAGGGGACGACAGGCATGGCATGGGGCATAACCTGTCAGTGATGGGTAACACCTGTGAACCATGAATCAGGAATCTGGTACTGCACAGACATTGCAGTTCACCGTGCTGAGGACAGTGTCTGGTGCATGCATCTTCCGGTGTACACTGCTGTTGTTGTGTAGCAGCACTGTTAGTGTCCTAACCTGTGTGATACCCATGGAGGTGGCTATGTAAACCATGTCCTGCACCATAAGGCAGTATGTGTGTACCAAGGAGCTTTGCCATTATACATCGGGCCATGGGTGTCACGTGCAAGATGACCCTTGCTCATCATTGTGGCTTCCCTAGCATGTAAGCACACATTGACAGCCAGTGGATATCCTGTGAATGACAGTGGAGACTGAGCATAATGTAGACATACAACACCCTTCCCACATATAGTGGTAGCATACCTGGTGAGGGTATGTTGGCAACCAAGATCAGGCTCATACTGGCCTGTGCCACATGCTGAGAGATCCATTCTATGTTCCCTATCATGTAGTCCAGGGAGGTATGTCTCAGGTCAGCCATACTGGCATGGTCAATGAGTGAGTCATATGTGTCCATGCCTCTGACTGACCTGTATGCATGTGTTCTGTGGTGGACCATAGTGCCCCTGAGGCATATCACTGTGACCTTCACCAGATACAGCCTGTTGAGCGGGACCCCAGTGCAGCACCCAAGACAGATACCTGACACGTCTTTAGCAGGTGTGTTGTGTAGCCCTACAGGCTGTGAGTGTGTGGCACAGGGGATGTGTGTGCCATGTGTGGCATGTGCTCTGTTCCGACAGAACATATGCCTGTGTGCCAGCTGCGGAGGTGTGTGATGCTCAGGCAGGATGCTATTCTGAGTCCCCATGTATGCCCCAGTGTGTTCAGCATGCTGTCAGTGCGTGTCAATGTCTGACTTGTATTGTAGTCACTGTAATATATTTTATTTATTTATTTATTTATCCTATATTTGTTGACCGGGATAGTCCGACTGGATGCATGTCCATTTCCAGGGGAGGCTCGGGGAGAAAAGCCACAAGGGTAAGCAGATACAGCATTACATAATACCAGCATTACATATTACAGATTATTTACAGAGATTACATAAGTAAGCAAGTTAAACATGTTCCACAGGTTAATGTTAGTCCTGAGCACAAGTCAGGATTAAATTAAATTATACAGTAAACTGGTTCACAGATTTTACACATTCGAGTTAGCCAGGCTTGATACATTGACATAGCCAGTTAAGTGACAAATGTTGTTTGAGTCTAGTGTTAAATTGACCTATGGTGGAAAGTAGGGTAATATCAGCTGGAAGTGGGTTCCAGGATCTACTTACGGAGTTTGCAAAGAGAGAATCACCGGCTGTGTTATTAAATTTGCTAGTCTGAATTAGTAGTTTGTTAGAGGATCGAAGCGGTCTAGGATTGTTATAGGGGGTGATAATATTTGAAGTGTAGGAGTATTGTCCAGATTATAGAGGATTTTATAGGCCATAATCAGCTGGTTATACTGTATTAGGCTGGGTATTGCAAGCCAACCAAGCTGATTTAGATTGATGCAATGATGTGTCCTAAAAGGCAGCCCAATGACAAACCTGGCAATGTGGTTGTAGCAAATTGAGTGTTTGTTAAGGACAGTCTTGTTCATATACGAGAGTAGAGGGGATGCATACAGAAGGGTTGAAAGAAGGTGTGAGCGAGCTATGGCACCTTTAGCTGGAGGGGCTAGGAAGGCTTTTATTCTGTAAAGTGACCCTAGTTTTTTATTGATGGCTTTGATAATTTGGTTAACATGTAGGTCACATTTGAGATTATTGTCTATGATGACACCTAATAGTTTAGTAGATGGGTCAGGGGAGATTATTGTGCCATCAGTTGATGTTATGGTAAAGGTGAAAGCGGGTAGACCTACATGTTCGTGAAATAACAGCAGTTTCGTTTATTTGGGATTTAGGATCAGACGATGTTCAGAAAGCCAGTTTTCTGTTGTATTAAAGGTGGTCTGGGTAGCTGACCATAACGCTACTGGAGATGTGGCTGAGCAGATCAGAGTAGAGTCTTCAGCATATTGGATACAGCTGACTTTTGGGATGACAGTATAAAGGTCGTTAATGAAGATGGAGAACAGCAAGGGCCCTAGTATAGAGCCTTGTGGTACTTTGAGGGTGTTAGGTAGAAGGTTAGAGAGTTTGTTCTGCCAGAGGCCAGCCTGCTGTCGACCATGCAGGTAGGATTGAAACCATTGGAAGGCTCCAGTATCTAGACAGAATGTTTGCAGGGTGTGTATTACAAGTTGGTGATCAACCATATCGTATGCCTTGGAAAGATCCAAAAAGGGCTGAGGATATATAATTAGTGTTGCAAGTATGGTTTATGGTGTTAGTAAAGGCTAGGAGGCCTGAAGTAGTGCTGTGATGAGGACGGAAGCCATGCTGAGTGTCTGCCATAAGGCGATTTTGGATTAGGTGGTGCATGAATTGTCTATGAATAAAGTTTCCATAATCTTTGCAAGTGGAGAGAGTATAGCTATTGGCCTATAATTTGAGAATTCAGTAGAGCTGCCTCCTTTGTGAAGTGGGATTACATATGATATTTTCCAGATGCTGGAAAATTTAGATTCTACCATGGTTCGTTTGATTACCTTTGAGATGGGGTAAGCAATAGCATCATCTGATTTTGATAGGTACTCGGCAGGGAATTGATCAGCAGAAAGTGTAGTAGGTTTCACTGTTTCAATCAAGGTACGGAGAAGTGAAGTGGCGACTGGTTGGCAGCTGAACGCAAGTAGGTTTCTAGGGGTGCTACTTTCAGGACCAGGGGAGCTAGGAGGTAGATGGCTAGCTAGGGCCTGAAATGTCTCAGTAAAGAATTGGTCAAAACTATCAGAAACATCTTCAGGGGTTTTATCAATAGTAGCAGCAGGGACTGGGGTTGAAGTTTGTCCAGGATGTAGTATATATGACATGCCATCTGACAGGGTATGGCATTACTGGGTTCAGAGAGCCCAGTCCACAGATTGGCTGTGTGGTGGCATCCCACACATGTGTTGTACGTTCCCGGCCAAGGGTGATGGCTGACTGCATACATGCGGCAGCTGTGTCATTGACACATGACTCACATAAACCACAACTGGACCATAGAGGTGATTCACAGGTTATCTTTGCACATGCTACCCTAGTAGTGTGATTGCCATGGTGAGTACCAACACATAGGGCCAATGGGGAACAAAATACTGAAGGTGTGTATGTGTGGGTGTACCGCTACTGTTTCATAGCACTGACATATATGACTGCACACGTGGGTAAATGCCAGGTAAGACATGTGCAATGTGTCACAGGCAACGTACATGCGTACAGGACAGACAGTGACGTTCTGTCATGTGTAAAGTTGACATACGTATTGTTCGCTATGCAGATGTCACTAGGAGTCTACAGAAGCACTGTAACTCTGCATTGCAGGTGTAAGCAGTGTTCCAGGGAACTAAGCGAACATGCATGCAAACAAAGCTACAGTAAACAGGGCTGGAAGTAGTGCATTGTACAACAAAGAAGGGGTAACAATAACAGTAAGTAACAATGCAAATATGTAGGCACTATCAACATGTACCCAGGAATACACAGCGCAGATGTCCATGGTAGAACTGATATTATGTCATAGTTATTTGTGATTTGGATTATATTGGTACTGCACACATATCTACATGCGCAAACATCCACATTGCGTAGTCGTTGTGGGCAACCTGACACCATTACTGTACATGTCCACCATTGCATATCACTACTTGCGTTAGCTTTCCCTCTGTACTACCCATGTATGCGGCTATCTGTTGCCAACCTTACCACCGGCATGCAATTATGTGCAGCTGTTACACTTTGGTATGTACTATGGGTGCAGATAACAATTCAGGACATTCATACAGTTAGCAAGAAAGTTCCAAGGTTACACCAAAGGCACAAACTCCAGATATCCTTGACGAAAAACCTTTATTGTGGCAGACCTGCATAAAAAGTGAGCGCTTTCAAGTGACGCTTCTTCAGACTTCAATATTTGATAAATGAATTAAAGCACTTATATACAATTCCAAAGCTCAATTAGTTTAGCAATTAATCAATTAGTATGATAAAAGCTTAAAGTGCTAGTGCTCAAACAAATCAACTGTTCAATATGCATTTTTTAAGAAACATTTTTTAAAAACAACATTACAATGACCCACATGAAATATATACTATGATTCTTTACGTTCCCTAATCTACTATCTACCTTCTATAATGGATGAGAAAATTAGGACATTAGTTGAACAAAGACCAAACATAGCATATAAAAATTTGAAGTCTCTCAAAAGACTCCTTTGCTATGAAAGAACAAAAGTAGAACATCCACAGTCACAAAGGGAAGGTACCTTCCCCTGTCGTACATGTAACCAGTGTAGGTTTATTAATACAGAAAATACATTCATTCATCCCATCACCAATAGAATTTATACATTTAAAAGCTACACTGACTGCAGGTCCAAGAATTTAATCTATTTAGCTCAATGTCAGTTGTGCCTGAAATATTGCGTAGGCAAAACTAACCGCACTTTACGTGAGCGCATAAGAGAGCATATATATGCTATTAATAGAGAAGACCCCACCAATGCTTTAGCAAAACATGTGATGGATGAAGGGTCCACTCACCATTTTAAGTTTAAGGTCTTGGAATTAATTAAAGTAGATAGTAGATTAGGGAACGTAAAGAATCATACAGAAGAGGTAGAGAACAGGTGGATTCTTAGACTTCAGGCACATTTATATGGTCTGAATGATAGAATCACACTCAGACCTTTTCTAGCAGCCAAGGCTTTTAAACACTAGATCATTAATTGTTATTATTTGTTGCATATTTTTAATGGAGTTTTTAATGTATTTTATGTAATATAGTATATATTTCATGTGGGTTCATTGTAATGTTGTTTTTAAAAAATGTTTCTTAAAAAATGCATATTGAACAGTTGATTTGTTTGAGCACTAGCACTTTAAGCTTTTATCATACTAATTGATTAATTGCTAAACTAATTGAGCTTTGGAATTGTATATAAGTGCTTTAATTCATTTATCAAATATTGAAGTCTGAAGAAGCGTCACTTGGACGTGAAAGCGCTCACTTTTTATGCAGGTCTGCCACAATAAAGGTTTTTCGTCAAGGATATCTGGAGTTTGTGCCTTTGGTGTAACCTTGGAACTTTCTTGCTATTGTGTTATTTGCAGCTTCGCTGCTTCCGTTGTTCCAGGGTACTTTACCCAGCACAGGTGACTTTTTTTCTACATTCATACAGTTACTGCAGCAGGCATGCTGGGATAAACACACAGTCATAGCAGCACACTGTACTGTTACCAACATGATACTACTAATACACTTCTATGTAGTCACCCTGTGCATCAGCAATGTGTTTACCTGTTCCCACAATGATGTTGGAGATTGCAGGAGGTGGCACAGTGTCATCATATGCACAGGGTGTGGATTAGGTATGCCTGAGTCAGCCACTGATACCGCCAATTGAAATGTGTGTGTATGTGTGTTGGTGAGGGGCAGCAGTACAGGGTGGGGCAGTGTTGGTGCAGTGTGTGTGTGTATGTGGTTGCCCTAGGTGTTAACATTTCGCATGTGTGTATGCACACACACAGTTCCACCTCATGGCTGCCATATACAGGGGTTTGTGGACAGCCACAGACTGCACCTGGCAGGTCATACAGATCAGTGTCTGTGTGCACGGACACGGTACCTGTGCCTGGCAGGGGTGCTACGGACTGTATCCAGTACTAAGCCAGACTGGGTACTGTCATCAGAAGCGGGAGTGTGTTGACTGGACACAGGTCCCTGTTGGGACTGTCCAGAGCCACGTGCACGTGGTCTCTTGGGGCTTTCCGATGACAGCACAGACCCAGCATTGCTGGGGCTGCTGCTGGCACTATGGGGGTGTGCACGAGCCTGTTGTCATCTGCGCCGACTGCCAGCTGCTGCTGTTGCTGGTATACGGCCACGTCGATGCCGCAAACACCCACCATTGCCCTGGCTCATGGACATCTGGTTGTGGAACTGCTGTAATATGTCCCCACAACGTCTGTCTATGACATCGGTGAAGTTACGGATAGCATCCACAATGTCACGCATACTGTCTGTCATGGCTGTGCGGCATGCTCTCAGCTCCCTCAGACCCTGTCTGGTGTACGTTTCCATACGTGACTGTGCCTGCATGACAGTCCGAAACATAGCTGAGGTTGACAGACCTCTTTGGGCACGTCGGCCAGAGGCAGTATGCGCACGGATGCTCCCAGAACCCATGGGCAACTGTCTGTGTGGTACCATCAGAGGACCCTGCCCATGGCTGCTGTGTGGGGACGCATGTGCCACAGGTGCCACATTACCCTGGTCTATGCCCACTATATCCTGTCCATCACATAGGGACAATGGTGACAAAGGATGTACTGGCATGATGACTGTGCATAATGATGGGGTTGACAGCTGTGTACTGTCAATTGGCTGACCAATGGCGGACCCTGACACACCTTCCTGTACCATTACACAAATATCATCATTACCAGTACCTGTGGCACAAGATTCAGGTTCCCTGCTGCAGGTCACCAGAGCAGCACCAGAACCTGTGGGAGGAAGACAGGAAACACAGTTTACAGTCTCCAGACATTGTTACCAGTGATGCACTTCTACACACATGCACACATGCACACATGGACACAGGCACACATGCACACATGGACACAGGCACACATGCAGACATGCACACGTGGACACAGGCACACATGCACACATGCACACATGCACACATGCAGACATGCAGACATGCACACATGGACACATGCACACGTGGACACATGCACACATGCACACGTGGACACATGCACACATGGACACATGCACACATGGTCACATGCACACATGCACACATGGTCACGTGTACACATGCACACATGCACACATGCACACGTGGACACAGGCACACATGCACACATGCACACGTGCACACATGCACACGTGGACACAAGCACACATGCACACATGCACACGTGGACACAAGCACACCTGCACACATGCACACATGCACACAGGGGCACAGGCACACCTGCACACATGCACTCATGCACACCCCGCAGTATACACACAGAGCACTACTGAGTTACATTACTGTTAGTAGCATTATCAGGAGTATTATAGGTTATGTTAAACACACTTACTAGCATGGATGGCCTGCCTTGCTGTAACCCCGGAGGGACCTGCAGAAATGATGAGATTAATGTCAGTGGGCACAACTGTGCCATTGATATTGCATATGATACAATGTACAGAACAGTCAAGTGTACATATGGCATATTACCTGCACGCTCCATGTCGTGCTGCTGTGTGGAACCAGCCTCCATCATAATGCAGGTGAACTGCTGTTGGTGTTCCGGGGAAGGAGCCACAACACTTAGGAGTAGCCCCTCCAGTCTGGTGAGGGGGGATGTGTGGCCACCCCACCTCCTGTGGCAACCTGTTGCCTGTGGATATCTGATGCACACTGACGGACACTTCGGATTAAATCACTGCAGTGATGTCGTACCTGCTCATATGTCCTGTTATGCATGCCAATATCATTTAACCTATGGACAAGGTCTTGCCACAGTGACTGGTGCGGGAAAACAGGATGTCATACTCCCGCACCAGGCTCTGGTGGATCTCCTCGTCTTCCGCTACAGAGTAGGCAGGATTACGCTGATGCGCCATCTCCCTGGAAGAGAACACAAACAGGATATCAGCAGACCATGTCAGCAATATATGGCACACATACTATACATGATACTCATGTGTAGTGATATACTACTACTCCCATATGTTGCATGTGTGTGTGTCGTGGTGGATACACAGGTACATGGCCAGATATCAGTGCTCAGCCAACACCTGTGCAACAATACCTGCCACATTCCACACAACATAGTAGCATGCCCCATCGGTCAGCACACACTGACAGGTGCAATGCACAACCTCACTCTGGGGGTTCATCCCAAGGTACTGTATGTGGGATGCCGTCCACTACTGTGAAGTGGACAGAAGTTACTCGGCCTGGATATACATATCCCACCACCACAACCAGCACAGTAGACTACTTTGATATGTATGTGATTAGACAGTTATTCACTTGCCGGGACTGAGATGGTATCCATGCAGCACACTGGGCCAGTGGAAGCCACAAGCCACACTGCTGACCCCTTTGCAAATGCTTACCACGGACATGCCACAGATTGCATGGAACTTGCACACACATTTCTAACCCAGACCTTATGCACAAAGGTTAGGCATCCTGTCTGGTGGACCCCAGACAGAGGCAGATTGTATAACAATAGCAGGAGGCTACTGCAGGACAGAGCACAATCACATTAAGGGAAGGCATCTGTGGTCAGCACTGGTACTACGCTATGGTCCGTCATAACAACAGCCACGGCCTACTGTGGGAGGGAAATGGCCACAAACACTATGGATGACCACAAGGCCTTCTTCAGTTATGTTACACATATGGACCACATGCCTCAGATATGCTCTGTTTTAATACACACCTACTTAACATTCACCAAACACACGGATATTGGCAACAGTCTTGCAGACATGTTCGGTGCACGCATCCCCCCTCCTTCTCCCCCACCAGTTGAAATATTTATCACAGCTGTATGTAACCTCCCTATCATCTCACATGTCCAGGTGAGGGCCGCCCTCAGCAGAGCAGAACACACAGCATCACTGTGACCTCATGGTATCCCTGGATGTGTGCTACCTGCATTCCAAGAGGACATACAACCACATATAACACTGATAATTTATCTTGGCCATACTACAGGATATGTACCTGGACAGTGGCATACAGCGACAGTGGTCCCACACCACTAAGGAGGCACCTTGACTGACCCTGGGAACTACCACATCATATGCATAACCGGCCTGGTCTGCTAAGCTATGGAATTATGCAGTATGGGATGCATATGCAGTGATATCGGTACCTGCAGACACTTGTTCCCAGCCAGTGTGCCTTTGTGATGGGCTGATCCTGCCTTTTGAACCTGGCTGACCTTTCAAAGCAGTCACTACAGCCATTGCTGGGGCAACGCACAGACAACTGCTGCCAGGATCATGGCCTAAGACTGATTGACATGTAATGTATGGTCATCCCCTTTTGGTGGAACTACGTGCACACAACATATCACATGGACATACCTATAGATACAGACCTATGACACATTTGGAGGGTTCACAGTATGCACACTATTAACCTGCTACTTTGCATTACCTGTGTTTGTTGCAGCTGGTTGCATTACCACTGCTTCTGCTTGCTGCTGCTACTGTCACTGCTGACAACTTCGGGTGACAGAGTCACAGTGTATAATTTTTTTTTTTGTTCTCTCTCTCTCTCTCTCTCTCTCACACTCACTTTTCTCTCTCCCTCTGTCTGCTTCCAGACAGTGCAATGAATGTATTGCATGTGTGGAGTGTTAGTACTGGATGCTTTTGTAGGTATCTGCATAGGTCCATGTGATGGCATCTGCACCAATTGAGATCCAGCATTTGCTAATTGCATACAGCCAGTTGTGTACTGATTGCAGTTCTCACTGTGATTTCAGGTCAGTGCTATAAAAGGGTATGTGGGATAGGTGTTGCCCTTTCAGATTGTAAGGGCGGGAGCCATGCTGGTATGCTGTGGACAGTGTTCTGTGAGTGTAAAGGTTAGTATCTCTCTCATGATTCAGGCTATGTTGTAGATTCACATTTCTCCATTCCTCTCTCATGTTCCCTGTAGTAAGTGTGTATGCACAATGACTCCTACAACTATATATAGATATATATTTATATATATATATATATATATATATATATATATATGTACATATACATATATTTATATATGTACTTTAACTGACATTATTACCTACAAGCTACCAACTAGCATGGCTGTTTGTGTTCACACAGTACTATTGTGGGAGTCCAGTAGTTTTGACAGTAATTCTACATGACATGCTTTGGGTACTACACATCCTATATTCCCTTTACATTCATCCCTACTATTACATGTTATATTTATTTTAGCACAATGTTCTTGTATAAGAGTCATGGCTTAGTGGTAGGTCCTACACACTAGTGTTTCCAAGGTCCTGGGTTCGGGACTGACAGTAGGATTTTATTTTGCTTTTGAACTGAGTACAGGACCTGTCAATCAAAGTGACTAAGGCACTTTTAAGCAGTTGTAACCGGGTTAGCGCTGGTTTGCGTGGAGCTCACGCATGCGCACTGGTGGTTAGCTCCACGCACACACACACACACACACACACACACACCCGCTTACAACTGCTTAACAGTGCTTACTCTGGCACACACCCGCGCTATTTTCTTTGAAAGAAAAGAAAATGGGGAGACAGGAAAGTGGTGAAAAAGGGGTCACAAAGAGGGTAAGACAGTAGGGAAACAAGCTTGGGATTTGCAGGAGGGATGTAGGTAAGGCCCATAGCTGCCCATTTCTTCATCAGCAACAGCTGTGCATATGTATGTAATTTGGTGTGACATTTGAAACCTTCCACCCCTGAGAGAGGTGTCAGGACAACAATAATACTTGTTGTACAGCCAATTGTAATTGATAGATTCCATGTCCAGCAGACATGTGTGCGGAATGGGCAGCTATGTATGGGCGTAATTTTTTGTGGGTACAGAGTGCCCTTTTTCAGGTGAGAGTGGTATGTCAGGTGAAGGAAGTTGGTACAGCTGGGGAGGTAGGTTGGGTAGGTAAACAGACAAGACAAACAAGATGCATACAGGGGCGGTGTATGACACATGTGGGGGGGGTTACACAATTGCCGGGGACGGAGGTTTGGATATCCAGAGCCCATGAGCCCACAGATGGCAACAGTGGAACTGATATCCCCACCCATAGGCAGTTGCCACTGTTCCTTCACTGCCCAGGATGGGGCTGTGCTGGGGGCTGTGTAGGCCGGGCAACAGGCATGCCCGTTAGTTGTGCCACCCATGCCTCAAGCTGGCATAGGGGCTTGAGAACAGAGTCCCAAATCTCCCTACGCACCACAGTCCGTACGCTATGGAGGGTGAGTGGTTGTTCTCCTCTGGCCACACTTGCAGAGGGGGGGTGAGCCCCATCCCCTGCAGCGCTTTCACCCGCAGGTGGCACAGGGCCACCGGAGGAGGGTCCGGACTCGGCACTAGTGCCAGGTGCACTTGCCAGCTGAGGTGGGAGAGGTGGGTCCGCTGGAACCCGGCTTCCCTGTTGTCCTATGTTTTGCATTATGTCATGACAGTTTGGGTTAGTGACATATAATACCATTCACAATTAACCAAACACCCAGATATTCACACCATTGAACAGCGTGCATAACACATGCATAATTTGAACAGCAATACACAGTCCAACAACATGCAGGGTTAATTGATGGCAACAGGCCATCAAGTTTGGATGTATGAACAGGGCAGATGCATCAACGGACATGCAAATATATATGACCCAACAGGACAAACGTCTAGGGGTGTTAATTGTGATTGCACATACCATTTTCACGTGGAATGGGTTATATGTGGTTATAGGGTGGGCTGAAGAAAATAATATTAGCACCTTCAAATACCAATACATATGCTGTACATTTCTAATAGCTACAGATATATACACACTACTGTTTTAACTACAGTTTCCTATATGATAACTATTTCAACTTGGTGATAGGACTATTACTGCAACATCAATATACATTTTATTGTTCTTCATACACATTCATATCTAGCTTTGTTCAGCTACATCATCCTGTTACATTTGCTTTATATAGCTGTAGACAAGTGTGGATGTTTGGTATATCAGACAATCATCCTATCTGCATATTGCAGACTGAGAGGAACATATCCAGATTTTGGGATACACATTCCAGATGCAGCAATACTTTGAACAGATTTCGCTGTTTGGTTTTGATTCTCACATGCATTTCATTCTGTCTTGACTGCAGTATACTTTATTCAGGGGTTATTACTACTGTATTGCTGGATTCATGACACTTTCTCACACTCTCTCACTTGCTTTCATTTTACTATTCAGGATGGTACTTACTTCTAGGCTTTATTGACATGTTTTACCTGTAGTTATCACAATCCTTTCCAGCAGTCTCACTTCTGTCATGTTTCAGTATTTAAACAGGGATATATTTCACACATGTGATTTCATCATCTTCTGCAGCTATACTTTTCAGCCTGCTGCAGGTTGTGTACTATTTTCTTACAAGTGGGGCAATATTATTTCAGAATTTATGTCAGACAGTTTCATTTTTCGGTTTAACTTACAGGCTGAAACACACTTTTGTAATCAAGCAATACTTGCAGACACTTTCACACTGTTACTTGCACATTTTATTCCTTAGTGACTACACTGCACTCTTTTACTGACTGTCATACTTTTATATTTCTTTACAGTTACTGGTAGTGGATTACTGACCTGCCTGGTGGCGCAACCGCACCAGCCTATCGCCATAGGCTCTGCGGTTCATAGAACGGACACCTGCAGCTGTAATATAAATGAAGTAATATTGGAATACACATCTCCATAATATCAGCTAGTTTAATTTCTTACATACATAATTAAATGTAACTTACTCAGTAGTGGGGCGTTGGGTGTTTCCCGGGCCTCCTGGATCCAAAGGTTAAGTTGGTCCTGCTTGCATCTCTTCGGGTCCACATGGTGGTGACGGACCTGCTCACCAGTCCTTGGAATCCCTGTGGCACTGGTGAGATCATGAGCCAACAGGTCCCACGCCTCAGCCCTGTATGCTCCCCAGAGGACCTGGTCCTGCATGAGTTGGGCCTCATGATTGTGGACTAGGAGCCAGACCATGTACCTGGACTCCTCAATGCCCCACCTCTGTGCTCGAAAACAACTACCCTCTCCTACTCCTGTCATTCTGCCTGCAGTTCAGTTCTACAATCGTTTATGCTGTGTATTCCCGCCTATGGGGCTTATATAGTCCGTTTTTCCTGCACATATCTGTGATTGGCCATTTTGGAATTGTATCAACTTCAGTAAACCTGCATTGTCATGCTCCAGTTTGTATTCATTCCTATATATTAGCTATTATTGCATTTCTAGATACTGCTGTCATGGCTTAGTGGTTTGGTACCTTGACTATGGTGTATAGTATCCTGGGTTCGAACCTGGCCACTGCTTTTTATTTTTCATGACTGTCTAGACATGCTGAGGGGTGTGTCTGTGTAAAGGCAGTTTTGATACGGCTTGCTCAACGTTGCCCATCGGTTAGCTTGTTTGCGAGGTGCGCAGCTCCGCGCAAATGGGGTATGCTGGTTTAAGCCTCATTTGGCTATCAGCACACATATTACACTCAGCTCAGTTAGGGGCACATAGATTTAGCATGTTAAACCACTGCTCAGCTACGGGCACTCATTTTGCACCAGTTAAACCACTGCTCACCTACGGGCAGATGCACTCACCCTGTTAAACTGTAGCTCAGCTATGGGTACATCTGGCATTTTTTATTCTTTTGTTACCTCACATTTCTTCAATATAAATGGGCTATTTCATTACATTTTACATAAAATATGGTTTTATGTGTACATATTTGTCAGGGACTTGTTTCGTGCTTATTTTGCTATGCTCTGCAATAAATATTGAGAATATATAGCAGCTAAACAAGGATCACAGAACTCCTTCCCAATCCTCTGAAACAGCTGCAAGAGCAGGTAGCATAACTGATGTTGTCAGTTTTGTTTGGTGCAGCAGCAATGTAAATTTAAGTTTGTGCTCATGTACCAGAAGAAAGGAATCATTATTTGTTGTTATAGTTATGTAAGTGGCATTTCTGAAATTATTCATCTCTTACTGCATTTTTCTTGAATTACTTTATTCAAGCATTTTGATTCAGGAAAAAGATGTCTGCAGTTACTTAAAAGATGAGTCACATGGCAAAATATAGCCAATCAGCTATAACTGTGCTGTTTCGCATTAAGGGTACAAAAAAGGACTGTTTCTGGTAGAATAAAGCTGATTGCTAGCACAGGCATTGGATCATCCTTTAGCGACTTTGATTGATTAAATCATGGACTGACCAAGGTAATGGCCAACATGATAAAGTCATGATCCTCAAATGTGATTAGTGGGATATTTGCATATTTGAAACTGCTAAAAAGACACCTCTACAAGTCATATTTACATTATATTTTATTCAGTTCTACTTTGATTTTCTTTTGTGTTTGTTTTGTTTCCTTTATATTATCAGCAGACAAAATATATTGTTGATTCACACAGTTTTGACTAGGAATATTTTAACTTTTGTAATTGCCTGCTTGAGATGATTGGATGACTGTGAGGAATAACTCTTTGGCTGAGCAGATGATCTGTATAAGTTATGCAAAATATTTCATGAAAATAAGCTGTTTCTGCAGATCTCTGTGGGGTCAACCAGGGAAGATCATGCATCCCCATATACTGATATCTTCAGATTTTAGTACAAACAGTAAGCTGCCTGTACCTTTTATTTTTACATGATGAATTTTACTGATTTTGCCACTATAAACAGTTAATGACAACTGATGAACAATATACAAACCAGGTTACACAAAACTCTTAACTATTTACATGAGATACATAGCTCAACAATCAAAAAATGAAAAGTCCTTCTCTCATACATCTGGATTTCATAAGCTGCACAGAATTAAGCATATTTTGCTGAGTTCCATGCAAAATTTGCAGCAAGTAAAGTAATATGTAAATGTGCCCTTGGCTAATGAGCATAACTCATAGCAATGCAGGCACAATAAATAACTAGTGATGTCAGTGCAAGTACATTTGTATAGTGCAAAATGATACTACAAGGAAAACTCATCCATAAATTGTTGTATTTGCTTTATCAATATACATTTGTGGAAGGCAGACAAAGTTAAGTGAATCGATTGCATAAATTAGTTCTACAGGGGAGAAATAATGCCAAAGATAATAACACATACCTCATCTTTCGCTGTTTCTTTAGTCTGTGCCTGTGCTCAATACACAGAACATGATTGAAAGCTCATTCCTCAGCATCTGGATGAAAGGAGAAGCCTTAATTAATTTCCAACAATGATTCTGTGTTATAAGGTTAAACAGCATTTAATATTACATTAACTCAGTGCAACTGTATTACATGCACTAGAACTGAGTAGAAGCTGGATTCAGTCCTATATCATTCACCTATATTTACACCAAAGTCTAGAATCCTACCTGCTCTGCTATTTTAGTAGGACTTAATGGAATTTAAACATCTGTGATCTGTGACTACACAGTTTAAACATGACATTCCATTTGTCCCCGTCTACACATGTGTAATGACTTTCGGATAAAATGTGAGAAATGTCCAGTATAATATTTAAAGTATGATGTGATCAACACTGCGAACATTTGGCACTGATATTAAACAAGTTTACTTATATATGCACATTATGGATAGACGGATCAGATTTACAATTTTAACATATGTACCCTCATAAATGAAATTTGTAAGTACTGTTACATAGCATACAGCACATAAAAACACACTAAATCAGTGGAGAATTGCATACATACATATAAAATATTAATGCTATTGTAGATGTAAACTGTTTACAAAGAAGCGTGTCATGACATATGTACAAATCGATGAGGTACATCAACTATAAACATGCACACGTATGAAAGTCTTTATATATTTTTGTGATGACATAGCTATATATGCATTCACATAGAATTTGTAAATGCATGTCAAACTAATGATATCTGTACATATACTTCTGCCCAAAGGTATATACATAAGTATTTAGCTATGTAAATAAAGACAGAAAGGGATGTGTGTTGATATTGGTCATGTAAGAAAAATAAATGGCATATGTCGACCTTTGTTGTTTGTCGGATGTTGACCTCAATCAACATCAGGCACTCTTCATTATCTTACAAATTACAGACATGAACCAAAAAAAATAATGTCCATATAATAAGGGGATAAGGTAATCCAACATGGAAGATTAAGTTACATAAATTACAAGTAAAGAAACAAGCCTAAATCTTTAGGAAAATTGGAACTGCTCTTTACAAGAATTAAATGTATAATGTGGGATTCAAACCCACAAATGATGTGGGACTGCAGTCACTTATATTTTCAGTAGTACTAACTCTTCAGCTATACTACAGTCAAGAGAGTGCATATCCAGATTTGATGTGAACCAAGTGTGATTCCAGCACACACGGAAATGGAATGCACAGTGCCCTGCAATGTTCACATGTTATTCTAGCACAGACAAATATTAATGCATGTGAATATTAATCAGGTAGTATATAATGTTGAGCACACATATTTTGATTTCAATGCAAGTTGAAGTGGAATCACATAAATATCCATGTTCACTATGCAAATAGTGTGGAACTATCTAGAAATATTGCAGATAACAAATAAATGAGCAGCTATCCATCCACAGCATAAATAATCATGTATTACAACACAGAGATTAACTCACATAGGTTATTAGTAACAAATGCCATAATGATTAACAACCAACAAACTGGCCATGACAGGGCTTAAATGACTAGTGTGGGATTCAGGCCTAAAAACACAAAGCAGGTAGGAGTGCAGTTACTGGCACAAGCCAAAATGCTAAGCCATCAGCAATCCTACAGTGTAGGGATTACATCTCCATATTTGCTGTACGTGTGCTGTACTTCACTCAGTCCTATCAAATGCATGGAGCCCTGCATTTATGTTAAATTTCTTTAAGTCAGCCAAGAATTACTATATGTAAATACTAATTAATCAACATCTAAGACAATGCTTACGTATTTTCTCTTTCAGTTATCTTTGCAAGTGATTACACATCCATCAGTGTTAAGAAAGAACTTTATATGGTAGATTCTCAGACAATTGTGGATAACAAGGAAATACATAGTCATCCATTGCCTGTACATTGTAGGGGTTAATACACTGAAAAATGAAACATGTGTATGGACTATTCTTTATGTAAAATAAAATAAATGTAAAATAAAATAAATAAAATAAATAAATGTCAGCACACAACCATGCAGCATAATCATATTACATAAATACAATTAAAATGAGTTGTACTTGACATGGATATCAAGGACTTAGCAGGATTTTATCCTAAGGGCAAATAAACTCTATTTACATTGCTTAACCAGTAGAGCTAACATATATCACAGTACTTTGTATGGATGAACACCTTTTGGTGAATGAGTAGCACTCTTATTGGGATGTGTCAAATACATGCATTCCTTAATATTACATGCTGCTACTTAAATATCCAGCACAATTGCTTCTCTGGATCATCACGTTTGTGGATGATTTTGGTATAGACAGTTACAGAGCCAATAATATTTAAACATTTAATTGTATTTCAAGTTCAATTTTCCTAACAATATTAATACATGTATTATATATGGGATATATATGGACCTTACTTCATCTCACTACGTATGTTAACTAAATGATAACAATAATTACTATGTGTTAAAGTGTGGATTATGCCACTTACTTTAGGCATCTGGAGTTGGTGCCATCCCTCTAAACTGTTTTGTTAATGTTGCAGAAGAGATTTACATACTTACAATGCCATTTGACTGGCTGATGTGCAGTAAATCAATCAGTAATGGTCAGAGGATGTCTTATATGCCAAACACAGGTCACCTCTTATCAGGCTGTAGAATACTGAGTATAGTGACAGGGCTTTAAGTCGGTCCATGTAGGATATGTTGTTTAGGCCTTGTATCCTTTTAGTAAGGTATCTCTGTGAGTGTTCCAGTTGTTGCATGCGTCTGGACAAATACATGCCAAAGGGGGAATCATATTCAATGACTGGCCTAATGAGGATTCAGTAAAGTGGAACAATAACATTCCTAGATCTAGAACAGACTCCTTTGTTTATAAGCTGTGCAATATAGAAGGACTTTCTCACAACAATGGACATGTGCTGGTCAAAAGTTAGGTGACTGTCCACATAAGTTTCCAAATCCAAAATAATTGGATCAATCCTTAGGGGTGTATTTTTTCAATGTGGTAGTTCCCTGGGGTAGATGACTTTCCAAAGGATACAATAATACATTTTTTGGCATTTAGTTTCAGTCCACCATTTTGGCACCAGTTACTTACTTGGAACAAACCTTCCTGTATAATGACATGTTGATTTTGTTCTGCTTTGCTTTTCTGACATGTACAAACACATATGATATTCTAAACATCATAAATGTCACATTTGTGATGGTGTTTGTGACTGACTATATTGGCATCTGTGGTGTATCCCACTTGGTGGATGTAGCCTTGGTAAGAGTATTTGGTTGTGTATGTAACGGTGACAACAATAGTGTTGCACTGCTGAAGTTGTGGTACAGTGGTAATGTCACTGGCTGTTATTTGTCAAAATATTCACTGTTGTGTGTTCTAATCTTACCTCTGCATATATGACATATCCTAAGATGTGGGGCGGGTAAATGGCAGTGCACATCTGTACTGATGAGGTTATGGCATAATCAGCATGTGATACAAACTTTGTACATTCCCTATGCATAGCTGAACATGACAGTAATATAAATGAGACCAATTGCTTTTCATAGCAGTGCACTGTATACAAGAGGCATAACACTGACATACACTGTGAAGACTGATCTATCATTATGTGCACCTCCTAACAACTATGTGTATATCATACATTTCCAGTTGTCAAGTCATAATAGGCTATATAACTTTTCTACCAGGGAAAATGAAATCATCATCAGGCTTTGCAATAGCAACGGACAAAATCTACTCGGTCAGATGTGTGATACTGAGTAGAGACAAGGGTGGAGGGACACTTCAAACATGATCAACTTATGCGGGTGGACACAACAGTTCCAAGTAGGCCTGCTGGCACCATTGCTAGGATATGATCCTCCATGCTTAGTCATGACTATAGTCTCTCCTGGGAAACTACTTCACATAAAAACTTAGTTTACAGATATCACAGGCAATGTATGGACTTTATCTGTACAGATACTTAGTAACCAGCACCAGAGATTCTATATATAGATTTTATATATACAAGAATTCATCATACATAGTTAAAGTTTATAACTTGTGTGTAATCTGCACATACAATGTGTCTTCTTAATGCCTTTCTTGATTTATAATGCCGCTGAAGTTGTGCATATCATTTCTGTTGCAGCCAAGATATATAGCTTTTCCGGTTGTCAAGGAATGTATGTTAGTATCATTATCATTATATAGCTATATGAATGCTATATGAGTTTATTTCATGCTGAAATGTTGGAGTCTTTTCTCCATGGTGCAACTAGTCAAATTATGTCATCACAAACGTAACATATTAATTTACATTTGCAACTACTTTTATTTTCATTGATTTTCGTTGTGATTACTGGTAATCACCAATGAGTTTATTTGGTGTTTTGTTTTTAGATCAAACTCACTGGTGATTATTCATTCTAAACTCATATATATATATATATATATATATATATATATATATATATATATATATAATCTTAATTGTATTCTCTGTATCATGTAACATTGTATATATGTTACTACTTTTCCTATTACTGTAAAATGTGGAGCTTTTTTCACCAGGCCTCCGCTGAAAAAGGACTTCTTGTCCATTGGACTTTCCTGGTAAACAAATGTAAAATATATATATATAGATATATATATATATATATATATATATATATATATATATATATATATATATATATTTATATATGGTTCCACTTCATATCATCGAATTACCATTTCATCGAATTGCAAACCATCGAAACCAAATCGTCGAAAACTCATTTCATCGAAAACTCATTTCATCGAATCTCAAATCATTGAAAACTATGAAGCAACTACAAATAACATCCCAGACACTTTGTACTATGGGGTTAGGAAATTACCTTTTTCCCCCACTGTAGTGCGACCTTGGAGTTGGTATATTTAATTACCGGGGGTGTGGGGGGTGGGGCCCCCCACATAGGGGGTGCAGGGGGGGCTTTCCCCCCTGCATAAACATAGTAAAAACATTGTGGAATGTTATTTGTAGTTGCTACATAGTTTTCAATGATTTGAGATTCAATGAAATGAGCTTTCAATGAAATGAGTTTTCGACGATTTGGTCTCAAGGATTTGCAGTTCGATGAAATGGTAATTCGATGATATGAAGTGGAACCATATATATATATATATATATATATATATATATATATATATATATATATATATATATAGATAGATAGATATATATAAAATAATCACTGTATAGGAGGCCTACAATACAGCACACACACCATAACCAGAAACACCACAGAATGTGTTTTCGGTGTACTGTCAGCTACATTTAGTGTGCAACATGCTGTACAACATGCTAACTATAGGACATGGTAGTCTTCCAGCTACAGGTGTAAGTAAACTACCCCAAAACCCCAGATGTCTGAACAGGACATCCCACAGATATCAGATGAGGAGCTGGAGGTTGTAGGTAGCAGAAGAGAAAGGCATAGGCAATGTAGTGTGTGACCACTAGTACAGGCCCAGGCAACTTAGCAGTGTCTGACCCACAACTTTGAATCATGACAAGCCACATGTCCATGAGTACACAGATTAAACATTGCTGCATAGGTATCGCTTCACCATAGCAACACAGATTGCATTAATGGAAATTACCCACTGGATGAACACACTGAGCATCAGACATAACACCATAATCATAAAATATAACATTATGAACACGTGCAAATGTGTCACAATAGGGATCATCAACTCAGGGCACATCTGGCACACATATGCATACACACTCAGCTTGTTGCATCACTGTATGGAAAAAAATAAGGGACACACATCAGTGGAACACATTCTTATCTCTACAATATCATAACATGAAAAAAGAGAAACACAGGACAATAGGCAGAATGTTATATAGCCACAGAAAAATATATCACAGTAAGTCAATAATTCAGTACAAAGAGCCAGCTACATTTATGACACTGTTGGACACACTCTAATAGAGTCTAGTGTGACCTTGCTGATGTCTCACACCATGGTTCACTCTACCCCTACCATGTTCAGAAACATGTGGTCCCAGGTTGCTCCACAGAGGTGATTGATGGGATGACAACACCATACTGAGAT
This sequence comes from Protopterus annectens, assembly GCF_019279795.1. Classification (NCBI taxonomy): domain Eukaryota; kingdom Metazoa; phylum Chordata; order Ceratodontiformes; family Protopteridae; genus Protopterus; species Protopterus annectens. The sequence goes on along the minus strand of NC_056747.1, from coordinate 1,110,257,656 downwards.
GAAGGAGCATGAGTGCAAGTTGAAGGCCTTGCTGTGACTGGCAGGACCACAGCAGATTAGCCAGCAGTAGAACTGTGTGCATGTGGATCACAGACACTGATGCTCAATGGGCAGTGATTGGTCTACAGAGAGGTGCCCTATCTTTCCCATGTTGCAATTGGCTGAGCATAGCCAGGGATGCAGAATCTTGCTTGTACTATGGCACTGCTGCAGTACCATACATGTCAGGGTTTCTACTGGCCATGCTGCAGCTAGCATACTATCATTTTGAGCAGTGAATGCTGACATTAAATCACCATTTCTGCTCTCCTGTCCTTCATGCATCCAGCATAGCTGGTGTGCCACATGATCTGTGGCAAGAGCAAGTACAAGGATGTCTGATCGATGACATTGCTGGGAACATTCATCTGCCTGCAGTTGATTTCTGTAAGCCTGTTTCATTCATGCTTGATGTGGGGCTACCAGCTGTTATTATATACTTACGTCTTGCCAGGACCAAAGACTCATTACCATACATCATTACTAATGGTCTAATAACACTTTATGTCAACTTTTTATCCTGGATTGGATAAGACAGTGGCTAAGCAACAAGTTTAATAGAATAGCACTGTTGAGAAATAATTCAGAATGGGTTAGAATAGACTGGGCTATTCACCAAGGATCTGTCTGGGACCGCCAGTGGTCAATATTGTTTTCTCATTCCTACCTACATCTCACCATTGTTGACTCTCTAAATATGCCATTCCTACCTCTCAACTGTCCAAATTATCATAGAATGTTCAGATTTTCGCCTCATATTTTTGGCCTGCTCCTCATAAAATTTGGTTACCTGGCAAATCACTTGCAAATCATTGAGAACTGAAGTCAGAAAATTATTTATTTATTTTATTTTACATTTGTTGACTGGGATAGTCCGACTGGCTACATGTCCATTTTCAGCAGAGGCCCAGGGAGAAAAGCTCCAAGGTAGTCAGAGTCAAAAATATAACACTGTAGGCATCATTACAGGTAAGTTATTTACAGAGGATACATGAAAAAACATGAGATAGGCAAGTTCACAGGTAAAGTTATCCGTGGTTTAAGTCTGGGGAATACATTGACAGTAGGCAGAAAGTAATATATTATATACATTTATGAGGCGGGTTAACCAGGCTTGTTACAGTGGCAAAGCCAGTTTAGTGCCAGATGTTGTCTGAGTTTGGTTTTAAATTGGCAAAGGCAGGAGAGCGAAGTAATGTCGACTGGAAGGAGATTCCAAACTCTGCCTGCAGAGTTTGCAAAGAGGGCATCCCCAGCTGTATTGTTAATTTTGATTGTCTGAATTAGTAATTTGTTTGTGGATCTAAGCAGTTTCTGATTGTTATGAGGGGTGATAATATTCCTTAGGGATGGTGTATTATCTGGATTATAGAGAATGTTTTAGCTATAGTCAGAAGGTTATATTAGATTAGACTGGGAAGTTCTAGTCACCCAAGCTGTTTGAGGTTAATGCAGTGGTGTGTTCTAAATGGCAGGCCAGTGGCAAACCTGGCAATGTGATTGTAACAGGATGACAATCTATTTAGGATCGACTTGTTTAGATTAGAGAAAAGGGGGGAGGCATATAGAAGTGTTGCGATTAGGTGATTGCAGGCTATGGCAATCCTGGCTGGAGGGGTTAGGAAGGCTTTTATTCAATACAGTGACCCTAGTTTTTTATTGATGTTCTTGATTAATTGATTGACATGCAAGTCAAATTTTAGGTTATTATCAATAATGACTCCTAGTAGTTTTGTAAAGGGGTTGGGGGAGATAACAGTGCCATCCTTCACATTAATGTTGAAGGTAATAGCCGCAGACCTTTGTGTAGGTGAGAAAAACAGCATTTTATTTTTTTTTTTGGATTTAATAACAGGTGACCTTCAGACAGCCAGTTTTCTATGGTATTAAAGGTGGACTGGGTAGCAGACCTCAATTCCGAAGGAGATGTAGCAGAGCAAATCAGGGTGGAGTCATCAGCGTATTGGATACAGTTGACATCTGGGATGACGGTGAATAAGTCATTAATAAAGGTGGAAAACAGTAGAGGCCCTAATATTGAGCCTTGTGGCACTCCAAGGGTGTTTGGTAGAAGGTTAGAGAGCTTGTCTTTCCAGCGAACAGCCTGCTGCCTCCCATTGAGGTAGGATTGAAACCACAGCAGAGCTTTGGAATCTAGATAGAAGGTTTTCAGGGTGTGTAACAAAAGTTGGTGATCAACCATATTGAATACCTTGGAAAGATCCAAGAACAGGGCAGAAGAGATATAATTGTTGTTACGGTTGTTGTTTATAGTATTGGTGAAAGCCAGGAGGGCCGAGGTTGTGCTGTGGTGTGGTCGGAATCCATGTTGGGTATCAGCCATGAGGTGATTTTGGATTAGGTGGTGCATGAGTTGTTTGTGTACACATTTTTCCATTATTTTTGCCAGTGGGGAAAGTATAGCAATTGGTCTATAGTTGGAGAAATTTGTGGAGGATCCTCCTTTATGTAATGGGATTACATAGGCTGTTTTCCATAAGATGGGAATGTTTGCCTCTGTTATGGTCCGATTAATTAGAATCGATATAGGATAGGCAATGTCATCAGCTGATTTTTGGAGGTACTCGGCAGGGAGTTGGTCAGCGGCGAGTGTGGTGGGTTTTAATTTTTCGAGGAGAGACCGGACAAGTGATGTGGGCAATGGTTGGAGGCTAAATGAAGGTTGGTTTAGAGGGGTGGTATTATCAGGGCAGGGGGAGCTAGGAGGTAGTTGGCTAGCTAGGGTTTGTATTGTTTCAGTAAAGAAATGGTTAAAGCCGTCTGAGACATCCTGAGGAGATTTATCAATGGTAGCAGCGGGGATGGGGGGGTGGATGTTTTTCCAGGGTGAAGTAGATTGTTCAGACCTGCCCAGAACTTCTGAGGATTGTTCCAGTTAACTGTCTGTAAATTATGATAGTATTGTTTTTTGTCTGTTAGAATGGATTTTTTAGTTTTATTCCTAGCTTGCCTGTATTTAACATGATCATGGGGGTCTTTAGTGGAGCACCATAGGGCCCATAATTTGTTTCTGCTATTGATTTTTTGTCTGGTCACTTTAGTAAGCCATGGTGCAGTTTCAGCTTTTGTTCACTTTGAGTGGGCAGGAGCATGCAGATCTAGCATTTCGAGAAATTTATTGTTGAAATATGCAACTGCCTCCTCCAGGGGGAGGTGGTTTAGCATAGACAAATTACAGGAGATAAGTTCCTGTTGGAATTTGGCAAAGTGAACGTCTTTATTGTTTCTGACTTTCCTGATTACAGGAATTTGTGGGATAATGGCTTTTTGCTTAATGACATAAGTGAGGAGGTGGTCACTTAGGTCACCGGGATGGGTACCTACAGTGTACAGTCGGGGGCTGATATTTACAAGAAGCCAGTCGAGTATGGTTTCTTTTTGGGTGGGTTTACCTAGCCTGGTTGGGGTAGTTAGGGTTTGTGTGAAAGCATGCAGGTTAATATGGGTAGAGGGGGATTGTGAGGAACAGGTGCTCCAGTCTATGTTAAAGTCACCAAGCAGTAGAGTTTCTTGGGGGTAGTGACATGATAGCCAGTGGAGGGTGTCTTCAAGTGTGTCTGTGTTGTTGCTTGGGGGGATATACATATAGATGATGTTAATGCATTTATTTTTGTTAAGCTGTAATCTTGTGGCACAAATCTCAGAGTTGTTGATCTGAGGTGGTTGGTTAACAATTCTGGTAACATGTAACCCAGATTTGTAAAGTATAGCTACCCCACCACCCTTCCTGGAAGCACGATCCACCCTGTGTATATTATACCCAGGAGGTAACCCCTCATTATCAGTTGTGTGAGGTTTTAACCAGGTGTCTGATATACATAGTATTTCAGGGGAGTGGACAGCCAGGAGAGCATGCAGTTCATGTACCTTATTATTAATGCTCCTAATATTGAGGTGACAAGCCAGGAGAGAGTTTGTTGGTCTATAATAATGACAGACATTTAAGTTTCAGACTTCATACTCTTCAGAAAATTAATGCTAATGCAAAATCTGTTATTCTATCAACATTCTAAGTTTGTATGACCAATATTTAAAAATAGTCCCTATTTTTGGGCCGTGTCCGCCCATTACGCAAGGCTTTGTTCAGATTTCTTGGTCTTACAGGTTGAGAGGTATGATGCCAATGACGTTAAGACTAGGGCAGTTGTTCCTTCAAAATATGTTACTACACTGAATTGCTACTACAATTATATACATTCCTAGCTAATGAACAGAGGCCTAGGCTTCAGTACATACAAATTAAGCTTTTCTGCATGTTTAGTTGATTTAAGATCTGTAAATAAAGCTTAACAAGTCTGCTGCTTATGTGACTAAACAAGTGAGAGATCTTGGTGTTTGGATCACCAGTAACATGAGTTTTAGACAAAAAAACAACCTTAGTCAGCAGCAAAGCAATGACAATACATTTTTTACAGTTTCTTTTAGGGACCTTGTTATGCTTACCAATGTTTTACAGTACCATTATTAGACACACATTGGAGAACACATTTTTGCTGTTATAAAATAATTCACTTCAGCTATTCTAGTTGATCCCTGTTTTCATGGATATGGACTGTACAGCCAGGCTTCAATATTTAAAACTGTATAATATATGCCAGTGTTATATAAAAGGTAGGTTATATCTGCCTTATATAGTATTTAATTGTGATATAGTAAAAGTAGCTCTAAGACTAATACTATTTACTACTTCCAAAACCATTATGCTGCGGTGGCGTTGTTGCCTCACAGCAAGACGTTGTCCCGTTCGATTCTCAGCTAGAGCGTCTTCTGTGTGGAGGCATGTGTGAATGGGCGTACCTTCGTTGAAGGTTGTGCGTCAGGGCTGGTAACTTGGCATGCAAAAATCCACTACCAAACATTAGCGGACTGGAGTTCCGCTGTGGCGACTCCTAACCAGGATAAGCCGAAAGACACAACAACAACTTCCAAAACCATTAAAAATAATGTCTGTCCATCAGGGATTCAAATGTGTAAAACAAATCTGCATAAAAGTTGATATCACACTGTATTCCTTTTCTCTGGTACCCTTTTGCCATGTTACACCAGAAATTTACTAACATTAACTCTATTTAAAATGGAATTAGATTTTGGGTTGTTATAGGACTATAGAGTTATAAGGTACTGGAGTCTCACATTGGTAACCATTTGAAATGTCAGAGCCCACTAGGCCGAGACCCAAAATGCAGAGTCTGAATGACCAAAAGCAGGGACTTACATATACTAAGTCTGAGTTGCCATTTCTTGGAATATTCCCTTTTCTCCGAGGTATGGCAATCTTAGAGTTGGTATATATAAGTTTGTGTGGAGTTGTGCGGGGGGGGGGGGGGTGTAAACCCCACTGCTAAAAGAAGTTTTAAGGAGAAGAGTGATTTTTTAAGATTCATTCATGTCTGAGGTTTGGTCTTTTTTTTTCCAGCTTTTTGACACTCTGCATTTCGAGTGCCAACATTTCAATAGGGTGCCGTTTGCATTTCTGATGGTCTATGAGACTAAATGCAGGGCCCTAAACCCCTATGAAACTATAAACCACTCATTTTGTATTCCTTGGTCGTCAGGGAGTCTTGGTACACGTGCTCACAGGACACTGAAAATACTACAGCACACCTCCCTATTTTGTATATTCCCACAGAGTCATATATACAGTGGCTCTTTGATATCTACCGTTACTGTTCATACTGTATCATTATCATTTAATTCCCTGTTATGCATTGAATGGCTATCAGTATATCAACAAGATTGTCATAAAATTGAAGTTAATCATTATTATAACCATAACTGGGTCATCTGGTACCCTATGCAGTTCCCCAAACAGGCTCCCAAATGTACTCAAAGCTGAGGAAAAAATAAAGGACTTCTCCCACCTTGCTGCTTTTGCTATGTTTAAATCACATTTCCACTGTGAACTTAAATGCAGTATCATCATTTTTCATGAAGCCATGATATCCTTGCAGCTTCATAAAGCATACTGGTATTGCAGTCCCACACCACTAACACATGCCCACTAACAGCTTGTACTCAGGGAAACAGCCCCCTTTGCCCCATCCTAGTTATGAGTTTGATTATTATATTTCATGATCACCAAAGTGAAAAGGTAAATTCTGTATCCAACAACCGCCAGTCCAACAAGCTAGGTGACTTTGGATTATATGGATACCCCAGAAATGTTACTATATGTGATTTGCTTTGTTATTGATATTTTCAGGGGAGTCAAAGGAATATTCTTATCTATCTGCCTTGATTTGCAGTATTCTAGGAAAAAGAAAAATTGAACCACAAATACTCCCCTTTCCCAGGAACAATTAATTAACTTGTCCACAGTTTATGCGAGAAGAAAAAATATTGCACTAGCTTGATAGTACAGCAGAGAAAGTTAAGAACATGAGCTCTTAACAAGGTTTGTCTTGTAGTCCTTGGTTTGATTCTCTCAGTAGTCATTGTGAGAGAAAATAACTTCGCCAGAAAGTCGTCACAACTGAAATAAAGAAACTCCCATTCTGCTCCCCTACCTCCATATAACACTTTTACAACTTGCTGTTTGTCAGGCCTAATACATTTAATTGCCCAATCGTGCATAGTGTTTAAAGAAAAGATTAAATGCAAGACTTAACTTTTACAAATGAGAACAGATTCAGAACCCGTGTTATTTAAAATAACTAATTTAGGTTTCTTACATTTAACTACACCCATGTAGTACTCAGAGAACAGAACCCCCCCTTCACAAATCAGAAATACTTGAGGCCCAGTACATTGAATTGTTCTATCTTGTAATGCTTAAACAACATATTGCACTGACTGTACTTACCCTTTACAAATCAGAAAGGATTTAACTCTGACTCCTCAACCACCAATTGTTAAATTAAATAATATTACAGTTTCAAACACACTGCCTCCTTTCCACTACTCCCAAATACAGAAAATACAGTGCTGTATGCAACAACTGTGATCCTAAGCACTCAGGCAAGATCACAGCAGCAGTCGTGTTGGGGGGGGGGGGTCTCTGACACTCACAAGCATAATTACCCTATACAGATCATATTTCCGGCTGCTATGTCTTGTAGTCCATTTAGCCCCAATAACTGCTGCATTAAAATATTAAGATTACTGAAGGCGGAGGTAACACCTAAATGCAAATGGTGTCATAATCAAATCTGTCCATCTGGCAACAAACACATGCAGTGTTTTTTCTCCCTTTCCTGTACTTCAAGACTAGCCTTCATGATTAGATGGAGGTGTACAAATTCATTCCCAGCCTGACTTGCTTTGACCTCTTTGAAGTGAAAGGTAAACAATGAGGGTGAATATTGGTGAGGTTCAAATAGTCTCATGACTTGCTTGTCTTGAAGTTCTTGTGATTCTATGATCCTATTTTTATTCATTTATCTGCAAACACAGATTTGTGAAACAAAAAAACATGGCGAATTTTGATCTAGAAGATGGCATCACCTAACTCATGTGACTGAATTGTAAATAAAGAAATGCCATTTGCAAGCAATTACCAAAATAAAATAAAATAGAAACTTTTAGCAGTGCACATTTTTGGAGGGTGGGTATCAGCCAACAACCCAAAAGTACTAGACACTCCTTAATGAGAGTCTGATGTGTAAGATATAAAAAAAACATTGTCTGGTAGGTTTAGGGAATAAGTTTAGTGATGAGTCGCACAAGCATACCTATCAACCTCTTAGAGCAAGAAATCTGGACACAGCCACAAGTAATAGGTTCATAGGTTGGTACTAGGGTATCGGCCCTAGGGCCTATACAGCCTAGCCATAACAATTCTCTGGCTATTTCTTCCCACACTATTTACTTCCCTGGATCTCTGTCTAGCAGGGTGACTGACGTAATCCCCGGGGTGAATTTCCTTTCTCCCATCCAGTCGTCAAGGTTCCTTTTGAAGAGGGCCAAAGAGGCACTCTGCTTGACATGTACGGGCAATCTTTTCCAGAGTCTTGGGAGTCTCAGGTTCAGGAACCTATCTCTCCAGCATATTTTGTTTATTGTGATGACAAGGTTTAGATCCCTGGAGTGTGTGGCTCTGAGGGATTGGGATTTCTTTCAGTGTAGCATGTTCAACAGCTCTGGGTTTGACATGGCCTTGTACGTTAAGCAGAGATTGCTTTGAGTAGACGATATGTGACAGAGTATAGCTGGAGTTTTTTTAGGCAGTCAGTGTAGGGCATCTGCTTTAGGCCTGTGATTCTTTTAGTGAGGTATTTCTGCGGCCTTTTCAGTTGTTGCAGATGTCTTGACAGGTACATACCAAATGGGGTGTTGTATTCTATAATGGGTCTAATGAGGGATGAGAAGAGTGGGACAATGATCTCCTTTTTTCTGGATGAAAAGCACTTAGTGATGAGGTGTGCCACATAGAAGGACTTCCTGACTATTGTGGCAATGTGGTTATCGAAGGTGAGACCACTGTCCACCTGTGTCCCTATGTCTCTTATCACACTTTCGGTGTTTATTGTACTGCCACCTATGTGGTAATTCACAGGTACATGTTTTTTCCCAAAGGAGATAACTACACATTTCTTGGCATTGAGCTTGAGCCCATGACTCTGGCACCAAGCATCTGTTTCTGTAAGGCCCTTTTGTAGAATATCCACATCATTTGGGGATTCAATAATGGCTCCTAGTTTGTAGTCATCTGTGAACTTTGTCACCCAAAGTCCCTTATTGTTGACCTGTACTTCGGAGAAGTAGATGCCAAACAAGAGCAGTCCCAGGACTGAACCCTGAGGTACTCCACTTGTCACTTGTCTGGAGCTGGATTTGGAGTTAGCGACTTTTACAGTGTGAGTTCTGTCAGTAAGCCGGTTGGCAACCCATCGAGTGATGTAGGGATTAATGCCCAGCTTAGTAAGTATATCTATGATTCCAGAGTTGGGGATGATGTCAAAGGCCTTGGCAAGGTCCAGATAGGCTGTGTGGACTACCTTACCCTCGTCCACAGCTCTTGAGACTGATTCGAAGAAGTCAATCAGGTTCAGGAGACAGGATCGGCCCTTCACGCACCCAAACTGGGTGGGGTCCAGTCTTTGAAGGTTACTAATGTCTTTGTTTATAAGGTCCATGATAATACGTTCCATGACCTTGCAGATCAGGCTCATCAGACTGATGGGACAGTAGTTCCTGGGATCCAAGGTGGATCCCCCCTTGTAGAGTGGGATAACTCTAGCTGTGCACCACTCAGTGGGCATGAAGCTTGAGGTGAGGTTATGATTAAACATGATACTTAGGTGAGGTGCCAGTTCATTTTGTAGTTCATGTAGTACACAGCCTGGGATGTCATCTGGTCCCATGGATGCTGTATTCTTAGCTTTGGAGAGTGCATTTTTTACCTGTGTGGATGTTATTACCAGAATCTGGCAATCATCCAGTATTGAGAGTTTAGGGGGTGAGAGGGGGGTGAAGTTGGCACTGAATTGATCTGCCAGGATATTGGCAATATCCTTGGGATCAGTATATTTAATGCCATCCTGTTGTAGCTCAGAGCAGATCTGAGCATTGCCATTTAGATTCTTGATATAGTTATAGAATGCTTTGTGCTTGTCTTTGGAATCTTTGGCAATTTTATTTTTGTAACTAGCTTTGGAGGATTTTATGAGGGATCTCAGCTTCTTACTGAGGCTGGTAAGGGAGTTTTTTGCATCCTGGGATTTTCCTCTTTTCTGCAACAGTTTCTTCCTTTTCTTGTAAAGTTTGTTTATGGCAGGGGACCACCAGATTGGCTTCCTTTTTTTGGATGAGAGCATCTTGGTTCTATTTGGGATGGCACGATTCATGCATGAGTGGATGTGCCCGTACAGTGCCTTAGTGTAGGATTCAGCAGTCAAACTTTCAGTTCCCATCTGCATGGGTGTCATGAAGTTTGTCACTTCTGACTTGAGTAGCATAAAGTTGGCTTTGGAGAAGTTTTTTATGAGGATTTCCTTAGTGGGGGGTGGGGGTGGAATGTGGATGTTAAGGGTGATTAGCTTATGGTCAGACCTGACCAACGAGGGGGTGACCATACTTGTGGAGCATTGATTTCCCATGTTGGTAATGACCAGGTCTAGGATATTGGAGCCCCTGGTGGGACTATGGATTAGTTGATTCAGGGCGTTGGAATTTATGAATTTCAAGAACCGTTGGGCAAAGGTGTTCGTACACAAGTAGTTTTTCTGGTTATTGTCAGTGTAGTTGAAATCACCCAGTATTAGGGTGTTTGGTTGCATCTTAATATTTTCCAGTATGTTTTGAAAGGTGTAGTGAGAATTTTGGGGCATGGTGGGGGATCTGTAGCAAGCTACAGTTTGGATTGTAGTCTTACCTAGTGTTAGTTGCACCTGGAGAATTTCAGACACATTGTGTTGGGCAACTAGCCTGGTGGTGTGAATACCCCCCAATCATAATGGAGGGACAAAGGCCTAAAAATAGGGACACTTTTTAAATATTGCTCTTATAAACTTAGAAAGTTGATAGAATAACAAGTTTTGTATTAGCATGAATTTTCTAAAGGATATAAAGTCTGAACCTCAAATGTCTGCCACTATTTTTTGATTTCAATCCTCAATTATTTGCCAATGAACCAGAAAAAAACACAATTTTATGACAAACAGACCAAAAATATGAGGCAAAAATATGGACATTTGAGAGATATCATCACAAGTCATAAAACTTAGTTTTCTAATCCTACCATTTCACGAATCCTATAGACCATATTTCCAGAACATTTCAATGGGATGTAGTAGAATGCTATTCATGTTTTGCTGTTTATTAAACCAGGTTTTATAAAGAGAGAGATTTCATAAAGTTTTTGGAGTCTTGCACATTATGCTGCTATCAGTGGCAAAGATGCAGATAACAATGTAATATGTAAATGTGCCACAGAGAACTCTGAATATCTCAGCGCACAAAGGAATAACTTAGTAGTAATGGTGCACTGAACATTACCCACAAGTAATCCGTAACTAATGAAAAATCGCTGTCAAAGTGTGATGTCAATTAACAATGTTACAGAAAGAATGACACAATTCAAGCATCCTGACAGTCTTAAATATGATCTATAACAGAATCTCTCCAGTTAGCTTAAGGACAACTGTGGAGTATCACCTTAACTGTGTTATTATAAAAATATGCTAACTCTCATAGATTCAGACAGAGTCTGTAAATTTCCTAGTAAAAAATTAATAAAGACAAAGGGCAATCACAACCATATGACTACTTATAACATTATTTAAGAATGGGTGTGGAACACAGGTAACACACACAAGGACATGCATCTGGAGCATTTCCCCAGGCCTCGGCTAAAAATTGGCTCTGTTCTAGTTGGACTTTTTCCGGTCAACAAAATGATAAATTAAAATAAATAAATAAAGTGGGAGAAAGAAAATAAGATGTGGGGTATAGTTGAAGAAGAGGGGCACACAAGAGGGATGTTAGAATAAGAAAATCAGAGGGAAAGTCAGAGGAATATAGGCTTTTTTTTCTGGAAATAGGCCCCATTTTTTATTTTTTAAGAATAGAAGGAAAGGTAAAGATGGGAAAAATGAGTAGAAGGCCATCACAGCAGGTATATCTATAGAACAAATTTCATAACATATGACAAAGTTTGGAAAAAACAGTAAGAACATGTAAATTACACAGCTGACACACTGCACAACACGAACAATGGAAAGTTGATAAACAGGGTGGGGATGCATAGCGGTCAAGGTGAAATGCAGAAAATCACATCTACCTATGCACTATCACATTATGACGTGATGCAAAGTGTGTGGCTGTAACACCTGTCAGCAGTTCAAGTGTAAGCAAAGCAACACCACAGATGAACACATGCAGGCCTAAGAATGCTAGATAATTCTAACAGATGACAAAACCAAACCTTTGACCCTGTATGTGAAAGGCAAACAGCCAAGCACAAAGTCAAACAGCAGTACTACAGTATAGCAGCAAAATCACTGCTAAATACACAAGTAGGTGTACACAACCCAAACAAACATGCAATGGAATACATATATGTGACACACAATTGCCATAGCAAAGGCAACACACAGGTGTAGACATGTATGTATGACTGTCAGTGGCCTAAATGGAATGTACGGGAAAACATTGTCACTACACATACACACACCAATGACATATAAGAATATTTGCAAAAATCTAACACTACAGCTTAAAAATATCAGGTTGTGCACATGAATGTCACCAATGCACACTAGATAACACACAAGTATAATGAGAACACGGATGTATTGTAAGCTTTAGCCAGCCACTTGTGTGCACATGTCTTGCATCCATAAAATGGCCGTACAATTGGCACATGTTCACCATATTAACAACATAATACAACAGTGATCAATAATTGCAATAAAGGCAAATATATATGCAAAATATATTATGTAAATATGAAAGTGAAAGTGAGGTGGACAACCTGGCTCACATCAGGGAAAAGTAGGACAACAAGGTATATTGACACATTGCAAATGCATATGTACAGCAGACAGGGTGCTGTCAAAGTCAACCCAAAATATATTTAAGCAAATGTATGTCAAATGGATAGATTGATTACTGATATTCACAGAAATGGGCATGTATAAATCATACATACACAATAATGTGCAATCAAGTAACATCAACAGGCATATGTAACAATTTCAATCACATACACATATCATGGCATGCCAATGCTGAATTAACAACTGCAGGTGTCTGTCATGCACCCTGCTTATTACTGAGAAAAGGACACTCCTGTAAGCATCATTACAACGCATCAATGATAAGTCAGTAATGCTGACATGTCAAAGCTACAATGATGTGTCAGTATGGATTGGACTATGTGCAGAGATATGTATCAGTTGATGTGTACAATTATTGCCGAAAGATGTGAACTTAAATTATTATTACCACATTGTATACATTAATGCTACCTTGGTGTTCTATGCAGTTAGAAAAGGAAGATGGCTCATAGGTATGACATACCTGTATATGTCCCTACATAGCATCAGTATTGCCAACACATGCCACACAACATTGCATTATGGCAGTGGGACAGCATGACAACTGTTATCCAAAACACATGGGAAATGACATGTCCTTATGTTATACATATATGATATGGCAATATACATATCCAAACCATACCATAATTGTAGTGCTGGAGTATGGACAGTATCTGTTGACTGTCAGTTTCCCTCAGTAAAACACATGTTTACATGCTAATTGTTGCAGCACTAGCTGAAAGTTAACTGCCTCAATGCATGAACAGTTGAATGTGGGAGGAAAATGTAATGTGTCAATGTGTGTCATGTACACATTAAAACATAATTAAATATCACATGATGATATCTGCATGGTATGTTTGCACATGTAACACATAAGCATGGTAGCTACATGGTTTGTATGCACAAGAGTGCATATACAGTCCAGTCAAGTATATGGCAGTCAGCACGTTGGCAGTATAGCACAACTGGAGGACACAGACAATACTTACAGACCTGAGGGGCCAGCCTGATGGGAATGAGCCTCACAAATGATCTCCAGGGCTATCTCCTTATATGAGTGCATAGCCAGTGCCATGTCCTGGAAAAAGTTCCCTATCATGTCTCTCATCTGTGTTCAAAAGACATCAGTCACAACCTCCTGGATCTCCTCCTGATAATTGTCTCTGTTCTAGTCTCGGTGCCATCTCCTCAGGGGTGCAGCAGGTATGATGGCTCAAGCAGTTGCAGGTCCAGCTTCCTCATCCTTATCATCATTGTCATCATTTGAGAACTCTGGTAGTGGCTTGACATATGCTCATAAAATTTTCATCTGATTGGTTATTATCCTCATGTTCCATGCTCTGTAAAGACGAATTACAAAAAATTACAGAAATGAAAAGGAAATGTCTATTTCTCCACACGTTCACATGAAGATTATAACTGACCTTGAAATTAAACTGATTTATACATCTAAAATCAAACATACATTAATTAACATCCCATCTACTTATGAGTTCTGCAAATACAAATATGAGAGTGAAGGTGTAGTAGCATACATTGAAGTTCTTATTTAAAACACACTTCAGTTTGAAATGGTGCAAACATTAGCAAGTACACAATTATGATCAACACAATTGCTTCTAGTGAATGGCTCCTAATGCACACAACACCTTCCCTGTGACACTTTGGCTATAATTATGGACATGTTCAATAGCAGAACATGTCAGGGAGAATGTTTCCATCACCAGTGCAATGAGTTCAGTCAAGGCCATGCAATGGCATGCTCCATCACCAATGCAATGAGTCCAGTCAAGGCCATGCAATGGCATGCTCCATCACCAATGAAATGAGTCCAGTCAAGGCCATGCAATGGCATGCTCCATCACCAATGCAATGAGTCCAGTCAAGGCCATGCAATGGCATGCTCCATCACCAATGCAATGAGTTCAGTCAAGGCCATGCAATGGCATGCTCCATCACCAATGCAATGAGTCCAGTCAAGGCCATGCAATGGCATGCTCCATCACCAATGCAATGAGTTCAGTCAAGGCCATGCAATGGCATGCTCCATCACCAATGCAATGAGTTCAGTCAAGGCCATGCAATGGCATGCATAACACAGCTTACCAGTGGAAATCTTGACATCATCAGACAATTTTCTTATTGGCCACCATGAAGCATGGCAAGCCTGTGCAAAGCAAGCACATTTAGCATATCCTGACATTTGAATGGACTCATGCCCTATATTGCCTCATGCCACCTCAACATAACTGAAATTTAACAAAATAAAAGCTTACATCAAGATAATATTATTACTGGGACCTGCACTGTTAAATAATGGTGTCTACCTCAGTAAGCTGTGCATCTGAGTGTCTGACAGCATGTCATTATTTCCTTTCTTATTCCCTTGTATTTGCTCCCTGAGCAGTTTTTTTCTCAGTATGAATGTAAATTGCAGTTTCGACATGCAATGAGACATACATACAGCCACCAAGTGACATTGTTAAAATGAAGACAAAGTGAGATGAGAATATTGTTGAAACTAGGCAAGCCATATGACAAACATATGAGCCCGGACAGCATGGTAATTGGCTGAACCCATATTAATATAATAAATACAACAGTAACAAATAGTCATAATGGTCAATCTTTGCAGGCTGTGACACATGGGAATCTAGTTCATGTTGTACAGACAGTATTGTATGTGTACAACTGCATGCACAACCTACCTACCTACAATTCATAACCGGCAAAATGCAAGAATCCTGATAATGCTTAGTGATTATGAAATGTTGAAAAGAAATGCCTATCTATAAGTATTGTGGGAAGATTCAGTACTAATGTTGAAATGAAGGGCATACCACACAGCCTGCAAACAACAGCATGAACACTGACACAGCAGACACCCATTTGGTCTGGGAAGCATATCCACACATACAGGTATACCAACATTCACACAAACATCAACCAAAACACTACAGACTTGTATGCACAATATCCCCTGCAACATATGGGTTACAGACACATAAACCTGACTGTCAGTTATGTTATGGCCTACATCTCAAAAACTGTCTTCAGAAAACATGGCTAGCTGCTAAAGGATCTTAGAGCAAATCTTCATTTCAATCAGACTTTTAAGCACAAGTATAATGTTATTATTGCAATTACCATACTGATGCATGATGGGTATTCAGGCATTCTAAGCAAAGTACAGGGTAAGATAAAAAATATGGACCTGTAACAAGGATCAGATACATTTTATACAACAAAACAGAAAAATTAAGCAACATACCTCTCTCCCTCTGATGCTTCTCAAGCCTGTGTATCTTCTCAATACACAAGGCATGATTTCAGGTTCTGTCCTCATCACCTGAAAACAGAAAGAAGCAACTATAATTATGTAGTTCTCAAATAGCAGGGACATACATTACTCAGAGCAGTTTCTAATAAAATTACTTCTAAGAACATCAGAT
Organism: Protopterus annectens; assembly: GCF_019279795.1. NCBI lineage: Eukaryota > Metazoa > Chordata > Ceratodontiformes > Protopteridae > Protopterus > Protopterus annectens. The sequence goes on along the minus strand of NC_056747.1, from coordinate 1,110,241,662 downwards.
AATTGCTATACACAATTTGTAATGGAATATACATTGCTGAGAGCAAATTCGAAAAAAAATATTTCTGAAGTACACCAGATAATTACCATACTAAAAAATACCTTCTGAAGAATATCAGGTAACCATCACACCCATTTTTAATCAGTAATTGGAAGTCATGAGATTCAAACTGGTAACTCTTGATATACATCCAAGCGCTAACCTTAACATCTACCTGCCTAGCTAACTCACCTTGACTGAAAGTGGGTGTTGTGAATGCAAATGAAAAGACTTAGGGTTATGACATAACCTGGATGGGGGATGGGCTACTAATATGAATCATAACTTAGGAATTCAAAATATGAACATGTGCTGGCATGCAGATAAATACTTAGCAAGAATGAATTCATGTCAGCACTGTGGTTACAACCATTAACAGCAATGGAAAATCATCATACCTCTGATAGTGGGACAGTGTCATGTATCACATAGACATAAAAGATGCTGTGCAATCAGGGACATGGTAAGGTACATGGCAGGAGTACATTTCAACATACTTCTTGGCAACGTGCACTTCACAAATCAAATGTATACATCACTGTATCTCCCTGTGCTGCATTTCAGCTATAACTCTTACCATATGACTCCCTGAAAAGATAAGGATGAGGTGTTTATTGAAATGAATTTAGTAACGAAGGAAAATAACACTTGATAGCACTTTTGAAAATAATGCCATATTGCACAAAACTTTGTCAGACATAACAGTCTATAGCAAGCTTTACTAACCCTGCAATTAAGGAGATACTGTTAACAGACTGTTACAGATTATGAATATATTCGTAGGAATTTGACAAATAGCAAAGTTATTTATAACCATTCATAAAAATAAACAATAATGTCAATAAGCAGTTATGTAGAGAAGAACATTCAACTGTGTTTGAAATTAACAAAGATAATTTAATGATATGTTTCCCCTATGTGGAAAAAAGGTATGCTGGTGGGTTTCCTTACAGGCCAAACTAACAAGCAGTGCACATGGATTCTTATCAAACAGGTACTGCATGTGTTTATCTGTACTTCTGCAGATAATGGATGGATACTGAGACTTCTGACATTTATTGGCCATTATAATCTAAAGAAATAACAGGTATCAACACATAACTGAAAACATGTGTAAGCAGTTAGACAAGCATTCTTCTTAGCTTAAACAAATGGGACTGTGGTACAAATTGTCACTTCATTAAGAAGAATGATGTTGTTGTTGTCTGTTGGCTTTTCCCGGTAAGGGGTCGCCACAGTGGAAGTCTGGTCCGCTAATGATTGGCAGTAGATTTTTACAAAATGCCAAGGTGCCAGCTCAATGCTCAACCTTCAACGAAGGCATGCCCATTTACGCATGCATGTCTTTCAAACACTACCCAACCGTGGGGAGGACATGCAGACTCTATACAGAAGGCACTCCCAAGCCCAGCCGAGAATCGAACAGGAGAACCTCTTGCTGTGAGGTAACAATGCTACTGCCGTACCACCGTGGCATGAAGTTATTTATGAGTCACTATTCCGACGTATACAACTACAGTAGGTGATATAGTTATGCTATAACCAATAACTACAAAATGTATAGCAATCAGTGGCCTAGGCACTATAGGTTTCAGTGATACATGACTATACTGGATGTGTAAAATGATATTGTTATAAGTTGAAAAACAGATGTAAAGCTACAAAGTTCAGAATTATTTATATTCCCCCAGATTCACGAATCCTCCATGTAAGACTTAATAAGTCTTACTCAGAGGCTGCAGTTGAACGGTATGACATCAGCATGCCATGAATATGCATGGGGCACGCTGACTCAACCGTAAGTCTTACACGGACCGTGTAAGAAAGCAGGGGGCGTGTCCAACTGCCGAGTAGTCTAAATGTCCATGCCCCTGCAAGTTTTTAAAATAAAAGCAAATAAACAAGAGCAAGTCCGCTCAAATGTCCCTGCACCCAACACCTCACTGTCTGATATTGTAAACCCCCATCACAGTTCTAAAACACATAACATTAATTTTTTTTAAATTCCCAAAATAGCTGCCCGTATTTGTGCGTGTGTGCGCGGGTGTGCCCATTGCTTAGCTACAGTTAGCAATTCTGACATGGAAGAGCATAGGAAAGAATGTGTATGCAAATCACACCAAATAGCAATAGCATAATGGTAGAGCGTTCGCACAAAGAAAAGGCATTCATGGTTCGAGTCCCACCCTTTCGTATTTATTTTTTAAATCAGTATATGGAATAATACCTAACAAATATGTTTAAACATAACTAAAAAGCAGTGAAATGGCCAATGTATCAGTGAACAAAATAAATATTTTAAAGGATCCCAATATACAATTGCCTGCAGTTAAGCAGCGCTTCACCCAGCGCAATAGCGCAATAGAGTTGCCCATAGTTCAATAGCGCTTTACCCAGTGCAATAGAGTTGCCCATAGTTTAACAGCGCTTTACCCAGCGCAATGTGTTTGTGCGGACGTGCACGCCACGCCAACCAGGGCACCGTAGGGCACCGAGGAGCAACGTAGAGCAAAGTTGCTTAAATGCAGCCACACCCTCTAGCCTGTCTGGACAGTATGAAAATAAAATGAATGATAAGGTTTGAACCCAGGACTCTGTGCATCAGAAACAAAGTACAGAACCACTAAGCAATGACAACATAGGGGAAACAGCCACTGTTAACATTCATATACTTACTAATGGTAGTTTAACCATTACTAAGCAGGTCTGCAGTCAGCCGAGAATTTTACAAAATGGCCAATCACAAAAAAGTGCGGGAAATGCGGCATATTTAAGCCCTACAGGTGAGAATACACGCCATAAGTGATTGTAGCTTACATCTTCAGTTAGAATGTCTGGTGTCGGAGAGGGAACATGCTTCCGAGCGCAACGGTGGGGCATCGAGGAGTTAAAATAAATGGTTTGGCTCCTTGTCCACCGTCATGAGTCAAGACTCCTGCAGGGCCAGTTCCAAGGGACAGAGTACAAGGTAGAGGCTTGGAACTGGTTAGCTTGTGACCTCACCAGTGGCACAGGCGTTCCTCGGACTGGTGAGCAGGTCCGTCACCACCATGCAGACCTGAAGAGACAAAAGCAGGACCACCTGAACCAATGGATACAGGAGGCCCATAGGATGTGGGATGCCCCACAACTGAGTATGTAGCCATGGAATGCAGTATGTAGGAATTGATAATGGAGTATGTATAATGGATAGGTATGTCTCAATATCCTTTCATTTACTTTACAGCTGCAGGTGACCGTGCTGCGAATCAGCAAGCCTATGCTGATAGGCTGCTAAGGCTGTGCCACCAGGCAGGTTTGTGATTATTCTGCATGTATTGTTATATAAAATATGGGAGAGAGCATGAAAGAAAGTGCTGTAGTCCAATAATACAGCCATAAAATTGCCTGAATAAGTCCTCTGCATGTACTGTCAGATAAAAAGTCAGAGAGGCAGAAAAAGAGTGTAGTAACCCATTAAGAAAGGTAACATATGTCTGGAATAATATCTCTGCAGGCACTGTCATATAAAATAAGTGAGTGAGCCTGAAAAAACAGTGTTTTAACCTATTAATAAAGGTATAATATGTCTTGAACATGTCCACCATATATACCGTTAAAACAAATAAAGGAGTGAGCCTGTGGAAAAGTGTGTAATGTCATTAATAAAGGTCTAAAACCCAGAGTGTGTTTGTGTCACAGAGTTTGAAATGTTGTTGCACCCTTGCATTATACAAACAGTACTGTTTGAAAAGGTGCTGGCAACCCAGAGTTGTGCAGTCCCATATAAAGTGGGTGATGGAAGTGCTAGTAGCTATGAAACATATATACAGTCCACAACAGTCAGTTACTGGCTGGCATGAATAAGTAAATCTGGCACACGTGTAGCAGGTTATTTTTCCCCAGAAATGTGCGTGTGTGTCAAGAAATGCAGGGTTCTGTACAAATTGAAGTGAAAATGTCATGTGAAAACATCCCAGATATGTAGATAAAGAAATATAAATGCAATCAAGAAATATGTAGCAGTAACATCTGCATCCTGGACAGTTAGTATGTCAGATATAGGTCAGGCATATATTGAACTAGCCAAACCCATTACACAACCTAATGTATGGTGGCAAGTGTAATAATACATGTAGGGGATATACACTTGCAGTCACTAGGAATGCAGTGTAGACGAAAAGGTAATTATAAGATGTTAACAGAGGTTTTTTCTACACCCTACTGTATGTACATAAACCATGCAATTCCACACCTCAATGGGTATGTGCAATCTTAAATATTTGTTGGGACATATCCTATTGTTCTATAAATATTTGCATTCACGTTAATGCATGTGCCCTGTTTAAACACCACAATCATGGTGGCCTGTTGCTACCAAACATCCCTGCATGCTGTTGGAATATCCATTGTGGTTCAATATATGCATGTGTTATGCTTGTTGTTCAACTGTTGTAACCTTGGTGTGTTGGGTTAATGGGAATATTACTGCATGCTGTTACAACTAATCTGGAATGCTGTTTTGCTTATGTTGTAATTAAACACACCTAATCACAGAATGTATGAGAAGGCCGGTCCCAGCGGACTCACCTGTCCCTCCTCAGCTGGCGAGTGCACCTGGCACCAGCAGGTCTGGTGCCCAGGCCGGGCTCCCCTCCTCCGTTAGTCCTGTGCCACCTTCGGGTGGAAGCACTGCAGGAGATGGGGATGGTCCCCCCTGTGCAAACGTGGGCAGAGAAGGGCCACCTGTCACCCTTCAAAGGGTCCGGGTTGTGGTGCATAGGGAGATCCAGCGTTCAGTCCCTGATCCCCTATGCCACTCGAGGTGAGAGTGGCACATCTCACGGGTGAGCCTGCCCATCCTACGCAGCCCCCAGCACAGCCACCCTCGGGGCTGTGAAGGTTCAGTGGTGACTGTCCATGGGTGAGGATCTCAGTTCTACTGTTATCATCTGTGGGCTCATGGGCTTGCGATTTCCAAACATCCGACCCCGTCAATTGTGTTCACCCACCCATGTGTCATACACTGCCCCTGTATGCGTCTTGTCTGTTTACCTTCCCAACCTACCTCTCCGGGCATACCTACGTCCTCTACCTCACTTCCCACTCTCACCTGAAAAAAAAAAAAGGGCAATCTGTACCCACAAAAAAATTATGCCCCATACGTAGCTGCCCATTTCGCACACATGTCCATTGGACATGTAAGCTGATAATTAGAATTGGCAGTACAACATACTTGGTTGTCCTCACCCCTCTCCCAGGGGTGGAAGGTTTCAAATTTCACTCCAAATTCATTGCATATGCACAGCTGTTGCTGTTAAAGAAATGGGCAGCTATGGACCTTCCCTACACCCGTCCTGCACATCCCGAGCTTGTTTACCTACTGTCTGTCCCTCTTTGTGCCCCCTTTTTCACCACTTTCCTATCTCCCCATTTCCTTTTCTTTAAAAGAAATTAGCGTGGGGGTTAGCGGGAGTAAGCACTTTTAAGCGGTAGTAAGCAGGTTTAAGCGAGTGTGCACATGTGTACACTTAGCTAAGCGTCGCTAAGCATCACGCAAACCCACACAAACCCGCTTACAACTGCTTAAAAGTGCCTTAGTCACTCTATGGCAGGGCCCTTGTTCTGCTGAGCAGCAAAAGAAAAAAACCTCTGCCAGTCTCAAACCCCAGGCCATTAACACACTAGACTGCATGATTTACCACTAAGCCACAGCAGCTATACAAATAACTTGGTTCTGAAATAAATATATCATGCATTACAATGAGAGAATGTAAATGGAAATTAGGAATGGTAAATCCTTTTCTGTGGGTCTTTACCAGCAGTTGTTGTGGAATTGCATGACATGACTGTGAAAGGAGAACCATCCATCCTAGCAGGGAATAATGTTACAGTAGCACCTTACAAACACCACACAGTATCAGACCAGGATAAATACTGGCCACAGGAATACAGTGCAATAACCACATTTGTATGGCAGTTAATTGTGTAAGTGAGAAAAAAGTACATACTCCCATGTATCCTGTGTTAGCATTTGGAGGGGTGCGTACATGTCTACACTGAGATGTGTGCACTGGAAGCAGCAACATTCAGGTTTGAGTACAACATGCATATAACTGGCCACAACCCTAGCATCAGATAAGAGGCATATACCAACCTTCAGACTGACACAACGGTGTCCAGAGCAAACAAGCATGGACCCCACCTTGGAAATCTGAAAGGGCTATGCCTACCTAACCTAGCATTTTATAGCAGTGCGCTGCAATCACAGTGAGTAATGCAATCACCAAACAGCAGGCTGCATGCAATTACTGAATGGTGGGCAGCAATTGGTGCAGAGGCTGTCACATGCACAAGTGCAGATACCTAGAAAAGCAGGCTGTACCTGCAGTCCACACATGCAATTATATCATTGCAGGTGCTGTGAGATAGAGAGTGAGAGAGAGAGAGAGACACTGACACAGACACAGACTGAGACAGAGACAGAACAGAGTGAGAAACTGAGACAGAAAGTTAAATAGATGGCGAAAACCCAAAACAAACCACCAATAACAAAAAAAAAACTACAAAACTGTAACACACAGAGCAGGGAAATACAAAGGTAAGGTATGTAACTCTCATGTATGTGTTGGCATGTTGTAGATGTTCCTGAAGAGTACTCTACACACTGCAAATCATCCATGTGTGGCAGCAGTATGTATCTATCTGTATCTGCACATGTGCATAGGGCAAGGGACATAATGCAACTGTTAGTGAAGGGTGGACAGATATCTGTCAGTGAAGGTTGATATGTGCATATATCCATGTAGGTCGTAGTGTGTGGCCTAGAAAACAGCATGCAGTAGTGTTGATATATGTCATGTGGTGGTTAAATGCTGTTGGACAGATTTTTCAGATCTACTGTGTTACAGCCAGTGAGGCCTGGTAATGCTGCAAGAGCTGAGGACACCCACATGCATTCTGCACAACACTGTGCAATTTAATCACATACCTGTACATCCCACAACTGTCGCATAAGTGATATCTCCACCATGAAAGGTGGACTGTACATGTGCCTATATGTACATCCATGTGTACAGCAATGGATGTGTACATGTATGTGGATAGATATGCATATATATATATATATATATATATATATATATATATATATATATATATATATATATATATAGATATAGATATATATATATATATATATATATATATAGATAGATATATATATATATATATATATATATATATATATATATATATATAGATATATAGATATATATATATATATATATATATATATATATATATAGATATATATATATATACACATATAGAGTGAGAGAGAGAGACAGAGAGACACAGGGTCATATGTACCGCAACATGTGTGTGGTGACCAAGGCATGGACTGTAGACAAGTGTTGATACTGCAGTGCCATTCCGCCTTCCCAAAACAGTGTACCCATTAACTACCACATAGGTAGAGATCTACCTAACAGTGAAGGTGTGATAAGGGAACATGGGATACAGGTGGACAGTAGCCTCCGCTTTGATGAAGACAGTGCCACACTACACCTGTAATCTGTCTGTGTGGTATGTGTCATGACAACAGGTGCGTCATCTATGGAAGTATAGGGTAGAGCTCCCCTCTACTCTTCACAATGCCCTGTGTGGTATGTACTTCACATGACAACTACACCAGGTGAACAAGCCACAGACAGACCTCCCAAAGTGTAATACTGGCCGCAAACAGATGCCTTATGCAGACTGACTCACAAAACAACTACACTGTATTGCATACTGGCCACACAGAGGTGACCTCTGCTGGGCATACAGAGGTATGTCACACCCATAGCTGGGTGACAACCACCATGGCAACATATCACAATCCCTCCGGGATACACGCTCTAGGGCCCTAAATCTTGTCAGCTCACTAAACAGCACATGCTGGAGGGAGACATTCCCATCTCAGAGATATGCCATACACCAGAATAGACCACATAGCAATAGCAAACAAGACTCCTCCTTAGCAGTTGTTATAAATACCCCTAATGATTGTGTGGGAGATTGGTAATACACCCCAGGAAACACCTCTGTGGTTCAGGTTGGCAGGGGCAAGTGAAATCAAATTACATGTGTGTCAAAGGCCAGGGTAGCATATGACTAGGCTGCCATAGGCCCTAGGGCCAATAGCATATTACCTACCTATGACACTATGCACTCACACATGTACTTAATGCAATAGCTGCTATGTGAGGTTGAATAAGTGTAATGCTGAATGTGTGCAAGGTCTGTAAAGGTGTGATAGCTTAATGTGATGTTGTATCTGACATGGTAGTGCCTATCCTAGCTGTGAGGGCAGCAACTGATGTGTAATGTACTGTTAGGCAGACATAGTAGTATAGCATATGATGTGACGTAGTTCTCCATTGATGAATGTGGTGTCTCATTGTAGGCTAAAGCAATACATGTATGCTTAGTGAGTGGTACTGCTGGTGATTCCATCACCAATATGAACTGTAGTACTACCTGAAGCTGTAGGCCTAAACAGCACAGTATGGTGTGTGTTCACATTGCTTGGAAACACTGTCATGTGTGTTTCCTGTAGTCTGCACAGAGGACATAATGCAGGCATAAGGGTGTGTAAGTAGTGGCACACAGTACCGTATGGTGCACAGGTAATGCTCATCTGTGTTGGCATACAGTGGAGCGTTGTATGTTTGACTGATGTGTGTGTGATTATGCCTGTACAATGGCTGAAATCATATGTGTGTTACAGGGTAAACATGTGTATCCAGCAACATATATAGTCTGTTACAGCAGTATGCCACCTATAGTAACTACTGTACACATCTGTTAGGCAGGGCTATGGCATCAATGGCTAGGGTGGTTGATTGGTACTAGTGTACCTGTACTTTACATCCATTGCAATGGATGACATCTCTGTCCGTGCATTGGTGTGATATACACCCCTGTCTTGAGGTTGTGCAATGTGTCACAAACAGTGTGCCGGGTACTGTTGTATAGTGGTGTGATATATAGAGTCTGCCAGGCAGTGTTAGTTAGTTGTGGCCTGAGAACCAATAAGTAGTATTGAACGTGTGTAACCTCTGACAGACAATAGGATGGTATATATGTCAGTAAAGTGATATCTGTGGGTAAAGGTGTAAAGTGTGCCACAGGACACTCTCACACATATTGTTCATATCTTTTTCAGCCAGATGGCCCACCAACGCAACCCAGCATACACAGCGGATGAGGAAGAGGTGACACTTGAAAGCCTATTGCAGTGGTACACAATGCTGTTCTCCAGAAGTTGCCAGCAGGAGCGGACTGCACTGTGGCAGGAACTTGTTCATCGGGTAAATGACATAGGCATGCATAACCGGACATATGAGCAGGTACGCCATCACTGCAGTGATTTAATTAGACAAGTCCAGCGGCGTGCGTCTGTTATCCAAAGACAGCAGCTTGCCACAGGTGGTGGGGTGGCCATTCATCCCCCCTCACCAGAGTGGAGGAGCTGCTCCTAAGCATGGTGGCTCCTGGACAACAGCTACATCAATCTCTGACATGTGTTGTAATGCAGGCCGGAGCCACCCAGCACATCCACCTGGAGCAAGCAGGTAACATGCCCTATCTGTAGACTACAGTTAACTGTATTGTTAGATTATGTCTACGTGAGATGTGTACTGTGTGTTTAGCAGTTCCGCTGCCTAGTGTTGTGCAATACAGATAGTTTGAATAATATCCCTACACCTGTGACTGTTGACTGTTGTTGTACTGCAGTTTAGCATACCCACTGTAGCAATGCCACAGTTGTAGCCACTGACGAACTCTCTCATATTCTCCTAGGTCCCTCTGGTGTGATGGCAGGGCAGTCGATCCATGCTGGTGAGTGTGTTATACCTGCAATGTTGGTAATGAAATATGCATGTCATAGGTGAGGTGTAGGCTATGTACACGTAACACACCTACGCATAATGCATGCCGTGCATGTTTCCTGTGAGACATTGCACAGCTCAGTAATGTCAGTAGCTGCCTCAATGACATGCAATACACAGAGCATGACACACAGTTGTGGCACCCCCATACTGCACATTGGATAGGCATAGTTGCAACACCTGTACACAACATAACACCTTTATCACATGCAGTACACAAAGTCATGCTACATATGGCGTAACCACACACCCGCTGTAAGGTCACACTTCAGTATCCCACATGTCATCCACACACACATGATGTACCTCAAGGGTAGAGGCCTATAATGGGGCTGTGCAACACTCTTCAACACATAACACAGTCATGTTAGGCAATGATCCCTATTGGGCACCTCATACACCCATGTACAAAGTGGCTGTGTAATAGTGAACGTATCCACGGCACTGCAGTTCAGGTATAGCATGCTAGGCAGTGGTCTGTCACACAGTAGTAGCCGTGAGTGACCACAAGATGCATGATGATGATAATGATGACACATGGTACTACACCCCATCCTGTTACAGTGACCACAGTACTATGCATAGCAGTCTTTGCTGTGCACCTCATTGTTCTGTGTGTGCAAACATATGCACCTATACACACTATGCATAGCATGTTGTGTGTGTGCTTGCATATGCTAGTATACACATTTTGCACAGCAGTCACCATCTGTACAAAGAGTCACATATATGTCCTGGAATGCTATTGTGTGTATAGGTCACATGACACACATTGGGTATGTGTGGTGTTTAATGTTGCAGTCATGTAGCATGCCATGTCATGGCTGGCACTGACATATCTGCAATATGTCCCACACTCACCATAACCACTGTACAATGTCCATGTCGTGCATTGAGATTCCTTTACATCTACATGCACCACTCATCCCATGTCTGTACATTGCATGCATTTGCTACACCTGTTTCAACTATTATGTGCTATGGACACAGACACTGTCATCAGACATGGCAATCTATGTGTAACACAGATAACACATGCAGCCATGGTATGTATACCATTGAGTGATGGTGCACATGACATTGCAGAGCAGATAATACTTGCACAGCAATGTTGTGTCCATGTACACATTGTGTTCCAGGGTGTAGCCAAACACTGAACAACCACACACATGCATCAAAGCCATATATAATATCATTAGATAGGGCTGTCTGCACTTGCACTGCATGTTGTTGAGCAACACATGGTCTATATGCTGACACATGTGTGATGACTGTTTGCCTTGTGATACTGTCACCCACCATCGCCCACTGTTGTGTATGTGTTGGATTGCTGGTGTGTGTGTATGTGCTGTGGTGAGCAGTGTATTTCTGTGCATGTGTCTATGTGTGCATGTGTGCATGTCTGCATGTGTGCATGTTTTCATGTGTGCATGTGTGCATGTGTGCATGTGTTCATGTGTGCATGTCTGCTAACATCATACACAGATTGTAAAGTGTGTTTCCTGTCTTCCTTCCACAGGTGCTGAGTTACGGGTGGCTGAATGCAGCAGGGAACCTGATGTCACCGCCACTAATAGTGGAGATGATGAGACATGCATTGTAGCACAGGAAGGTCTGACAGAGTCTGTTGTTGGTCCACCAATCGACAGTACACAGCGGTCAACCCCATCTATGCGCACACTCATACTGGCAATGCATCCCTAGTCACCAATGGCCGTAGCTGAGGGACAGCATACAGTTGGCATTGACCAGGAGAGTGTGGTACCTATGGCATGTGCATCCCCTCACAGCAGCCATAGCTGGATTACTAGAATGGTACCACTTAGGTGGATGTCCAGAGGTTCTCGGGGGAGCACCACTGGTTGTATTGCCCCTGGCAGACATGCCCCCAGAGGTATTACAACCTGCAGTATGTTCCGGGCTGTAAAGCAGGCACAGGCACATATGGAACAGTACACCCGACAGGGACTAAGGGCACAGCGGGCCTATTACACTGCTATCAATGACAGCATCCGTGACCTTGCAGGTGCCATCCGGAATTACACCGAGGTCATTGATAGCCGTTGGAGGGATACATTAGATGTCCTCCACAATGTGTTAACCATGAGCCAGGACCATGCGGGATGGATGAGAAGTTGACGAGGATGCATGCCATCAACAGCATCAGCTGGCAGTCATCGCGGACAGACCACGGATCACAGCCGCTCCCGTAGTGGCAGTACCAGCCCCAGCAATGCTGGGGCTGGCCTGTCCATTGACCATCCTACTAGACCATGTGCACGTGGTGCTGGCCAGTCCCAGCAGGGACATGGGTCCAGTCATCATACCTCTGCCTCTGATGATAGCACCCAGTCAGGGTTGGTACCTGATACTGCCCATAGCACCCCTGCTAGGCACAGGTACTGTGTCCATGGCCGGAGACAGTGATCTGTACGGTCTAGCAGGTACAGTCTGTGGCTGTCCCACAATGGCCCGTATATGGCAGCCACATGGTGGAGTTGTGTGCATGCAGACACACACACATTTACCATACAACTAGGGCTCACACACACACACACACACACACACACACTGCATCAACATTGGCCCATGCAGCACTGTTGTCCCTCACACACACACACACACACACACACACACACACACACACACACACACACACCGATTGGATGGATCAATGTCGGGCTCTGGCAAACCTACAACACACCCTGTGCATATGATGACACCTGTGCCACCTCCTGTCATCTGTCACATTGATGTAGGAATAGGCTAACATGGTTCTGATGCACAGGGTGACATTATAGCAGTGTAGCAATAGTAGCAAGTTGCCAACCGGAAAGTGTACTGATATCCTTGTAGGTATATCTGAGCAGGCATTATGCATCACAGCTCTGATAGTCATTGTAGCATTGTTTACACGAGTGTTAGGTCTGAGTATGTATTGTCCACCCATGTGCCACTTGGCTGAAGTGTACAGTGTTGCCAGCATGTGTTAGTGAGTGGACAGTACGTGTGTGATGTGTGCATTACAAATTAGCGGGTGTACATCTGTGAACATGGTGTGTGCGCACTGTCTGCATGTATGTGTATAGTGGACACGTGGGATATGCGACATACCCTGTTCTACACATTGTTAACATCTCATGGTATCTTTCGATGGCCAGTATGCATTCTACTACAGATATGTACTAACATGGGTACACATGTGTGTATGGCATGGGTTGGCACTATGCTGTGGGTGATACCTTTGATATCTGTCAATGATCTGCAGTCTGGTAGTATACACCACCTCAACAGCATGACTATAACCAATCATTAGATGATGTCCTGACAAATGACTCACAGTTTTAGGGAACTCAGTAACAGTTGGATCCTTCCACTACTATACTATAACAGTAACCAGTGGTATTGACCACCACACGTTCCTGGGACCACACCTGTGTGGCATATAGCCCTCTACCAGGTGGTGAGGGTGACCGCTGGTGCATACAACCTCAGACGTTCCTCCCTGGACCACATGACATGACACATAGAGGAACTCTGTGATCATGTAGCCCAGCCCAGTATTACCCTGACCTTGTCTACCATCTTACACTCACCAAGTATGATGTCACAGTATACCAACAAACTGATCACGTTTAACAGCTGGCTAACATATTGGTGTTATTCAAAGGGGATACAGTGTCTGTCACCCTGGGGTGACATGCTCGACATGCCACGTAGCTTCCATATGGACAGCTTGCACCTGTCACCCTTGGACTTTTGAATACTGGCTAGGGCACTTGCTGCCACCATACTGCCCTATTTAAGCAGGGCTCAAAGGACAGAACCACCTCCATACACATTACAGAGTACACAACACTGAGGGTAATGCTGCTCAACACCAGATGTATTACCCTCAAATTGCACCCACTTAGGAATCTCCTCAGTATGGAGGATAGCAATATCTGTGCACTAACAGACACATGGTTGAGGCTCCCACATGCACACCAGTACTACCAGGTTGTATTTCGTACCATGCTTTCTGATCACATAATTCGGAATGGCCAACACAAATAGGGGGAGTATCCATATACATCACAGATACACACACCTCCGGGTTGGTAGCAATGCACAATGCATCACAGACCATACATATGCACCTAACATGGTGCAAATCTGCCTTTTGGTTTGTTGCCTGCTACAGACCACACTCCCCAACTCAGCAACCTCACTCAGCTTTCCTGGGAGCATTGGACCATATGAAGGTCTCCCCAAACACCATTATATTGGGTGATGTCAAATATCCACACATTGACTGTAGATAGTACTCAGGCCCCAACACCCTCGCCCAACAGTTGCTACTATTTCTAAACTCATATGCTATGGCACAACCGGTCACCACACCCACAAGACGGGACAACATATTGGACATGATCATCACCGACATGGGGACTCTATGTTCCACACCTGCGATATACCCCTCATTGGTAAGGGCAGAACATACTTTATCTCACTGGACATCCATATCCTGTCCCCACACCCATCCTGGGTAATCTTGGTGAACTTCCCAAAAGCAAATGTCACACTCCTCCAAACCACGGTGGTATCCTTCAGAGACCCTGGGTCAGTGGTAAGTATGGCTCAGACTGCTGAATCCTTTACATACACATTCTAGGGACACCTAGTGGATCGCATGGATCACTACATCCAAAATAACAACTGGACTCACTCCTCCAATGGCAGTGGACCTGTCTGGTAGACCCCAGCCATTAATACGCTTTACAACAAATGGAGGAAGCTACTACATGATAGAGCACAATCCCAGACAGGGAAGGCATCTGTGATCTGTACTAGCAGACTGCTACAATCACTCGGGTATTTATGTCAGGCACGCTTCTAATGGACAGTTACACCAGACACGTCAGACACTCACAAGGCCTTCTTCAGTTGATTCAGATACCTGGCTGGACACTCACTGATATGCTGTGTGTTACTGCATACTGACTAAACATACCCTGAACCCACTGACATTGCCATCATCCTGGCAAACAGGTTCAGTGCAGATGTGTCCCCCCATCCCCCCTAAGGTGGTACTGTCCATACCAACAGAGTGTAACCTCCCAGACATCACGAGTAAACAGGTGAGTGCTGCCCTCCCCACAGCGGATAACACAGCATCAATGGGACCAGACGGTGTCCTGGCCTGTGTCGTACACAGCCTTCATGACAGACGTAACACTCACATTACGTCACTGTTCGATTTAAGAGTTACTGCAGGATATGTACCCACGGAATGGCATAGAGTGATAGTGGTCCCGCTCCACTGAATACTGCCACAACAGATCACAGACAATATCTGCCTAGACGTGTCCAACCTGCGGCCCGCGGGCCACATGCGGCCCTCAGAGCTCTTCCATGCAGCCCTCAACCTCTAACTGCAACATGGATGTACACATGCTCCAAAACACTTTTGTTTTGTGTTTTTTGTTCCCGTGACCTGTAACGCTAATGTCGGTGTGCGCATGTGCCAAAGCACCCTTCTAGTTTTGTTTTTGAGCCAAAAAAGGGTCAGTGTGTTTACTCCATTATTTTGCGCCGAACAATCAGTGTGTGTGTTCTCGCTGAAGAGGGACTCATGTATGGATTTGCCGCTGTTGCCTTTGAAAGGGACAGCAATTACATGTGTTAATAGGTAAGTACGGAGTGAGTGAGTGCATACATGAAAGCAGAATTGTGTGCATGAAAGTAGAAGAAGAGTATGTGTGTGTATGTGTGTATATGTGTGCATGACAGAGAGAGACGCATGCACAAAGAGGCTAACAATGATAGTCTACCTACTGAACACAAACAAGTTAGCTCTCAACTATATCATACATTAAGAGTACACTTTCATTAAATTGTGGCTTTCCTGACAGGGAGAGTGTTGTATTGAACATGAACTCATACCTCTTAATTCTATGGATTTTCAAAGAATGTCTGGATTTTTGCCTCGTCTTCCAATTTGTGTCTTTTGCTTAGGAAATAAAAGTAGTCATCCAAGGTAATGCAGTTCCAGGGAATAAGAATGAGACAGCAGCCTAGGGTTAATGGGTCAGTACTGGACTGACTATATGGGACTGTTGCATATAGAGTTGTATTGTTTTTTCAGACAAACAAAAAAGCACCTAGTACTGTTTTTTCATTGGTGGGTTCTAAGCAGTGGTAGATTGGACAACAGTAAGCATAACTTTGGCAGATCATCAATACTGGCAAATCAAGTGGGCACAATGTCATTTTTTAAATGTTGGGGATTTTAGTGTGTATGTGTGTGCTTATGTGTTGGGAGTGCTGCAACAGAAGATGATTATTAAAGACAGAGACTTACGGACTGTGGAGAATATGGTTCTTTGTTTCAAAACCTAATACTTGGGTACGCATGCCAGAAGTAGATTTTTTAAGACATAGCTTCTTGCCATTTACAGTGGATGGATATTTTCATTTAATGGACAATGTATTAGCATGGGCCTGTGAGGTTCTGAAGGATGACAATTCTACCACTGCCAATGTCTTGTAAAGTGACCTGGAAATGGATATTGGGATGTTACTGAAAAAATATAGTAAGTGGGTTTAGTTTAATTAAACAAAGTGTACTTTCAATTTACAGGCCATAATTTAATTTATTTCAGGTAATCCAGATACTGGTAGATTGTATACCATTAGACTTAATTATGGAGTGCTGTCATTCTGGGGAAACAAGCAGCCCTAGTTTCAGTGAAAGCTCTGTGGTTGCTTGCAGGTAGGAAGTTGCAGGATGTTGATGCAATGTGTTTTATTTATTATTTTTAATGCATTTGTCATTTCAAAGCATGGTTTTCTTTGATGCAAAAGAAGGCAGGACTGAATGAGCCATATAATGTTTAACTGACAATAATGGGATAGAAAGATTATAAATGATGTATAATGTTTGCAGCTACAGTTGTTTCAATGGTGTCTGTGATGCATAACTATTTTTGGCCCTGTGTCCCACTTTTATTTTTCGCTTTGTCCAGATTTCTTGCTCTAAGGTTGAGAGGTATGGTTCCATACTAAATCATAAGTTGTATTTACCTTGGAAGACTTTTCGGCATAATTATGAAAAACAGATCCTTTTTAATATCTCTGCGTATTTCTAATATAAACTGCCATGCAAATAACCTTATTAAGCTACTTTACTTCTTTTGGAATTGACAGGTATGATTCATCTGTTCGGACATAAGCATAGAGTGCTAATGTGACTTTGATTTCTTGCAGCAGTCTGTGGTTTACATAATCACAATAACTTTTCTGTGTTTCTGGGTGTGTAATCAATTTAATTGTTTTAAAGATGTTTTCCAAAAATAAATAAATATATAATAAATAAATAATCCTCTCTACACTTGGAGCTATTGACAAAGTCTGGGAATTCGTTTTTTTCAAAAGCGAAGGTCAGCATTACAGCTCAGTAAACTGTCAGTCTGTGAGTAACTTCTGCACAAATTAAAATGTCTGTCAAATGGCTTTAGATTGGAAGGAAGTTTATTTTTATTTATTTTATTTTATTTTAGATTTGTTTACCGGGAAAGCCCAACTGGGCACAGGTCCATTTTCAGCAAAGGCTCGGGTAGAAAAGCTCCAAAAATAACACAAAACAATATAATACAATACATGAGAGAGAGAGAGAGAGAGAGAGACAGCAAATTATGGATGTAGTACTCATACAATATGGCAGAGATTACATTTCGTAACAGTGAGAATCATTGCGGTACAGAATAAACTTAAAAACATTTGTTTACATTTATAATTACAGCAAGGCAAATATCAATGAGTTAAGTTTTTAGGAGAAAGCTGTTTGTACATAGCTGAATATAATTTTGCAAATGGAATTCTTAGTTAAACATGCCCCTCTTCTTGGGCAACTAGATTTGAGTAACCAATATTAGATCTTCGCCATCCAGCTGGGAAAGGTTAGTATGTGGATTTTCCATCTGGTTTGATGAAGGCTATGCTACTTACCCAAGGACTACATTTATGGCTATCCATCCAGCCATCATGTTGCTGAACTACACTATTTGATAATGAGAAGAGCTTTTTACAGAAGTTGAAGATTTTTGTGTCAAGAACCTGTCCATAAAAAGTGGCTTGTTTATGTTGCAGTGAAAGCTGTGGTCTTTGTAGTGAGCGTTTTAAGTATAACCAGTATTTCTGAGGTAGAGGAAGTCTCTTAAGGCAGGATCTTTCTTAGCCTGGTAAGCAAGCCAATGATGAAATTTATAGGGGCCAGTGAGAGACAGAGGAAATCAAGAAGCTTTTTAGTCTGTTTGCATAACTAAGTGAACTTAGTCCTTTGATCTTTGTTGTCAGAAATGGTTGTAGTCTTTCTTTTGGCAGGGTGTTTTACTGAGGCACATGCCAAAAGGGGCATTGCACTCAATAATGGCTCTTGTAAAGGAAGAATACAGGGATATTATGACCGCCTCGTCCCTGGATGAGATACCCTTACTAATGAAGTGGGCCATGTAAAAAGCTTTCCTTACAACAGAGACAGCACGGTGGTCAAAAGTCAGGTTTCTATCAACCTGGGTGCCCAAGTACCATACGACTTACTGCGTGCTTACAACATTGTTACTAATGTAATAATTTGTGGGGACATCACTCTCCTCAAGGGGGAAGATGATGCATTTTTTGGCATTTAGCTTGAGGCCATATTTCTGGCACCAGTTATTTGTTTGGGTGAGACCCTCTTGTAGCTTATTCAGAATTGTTTTATTAAGTCAGTAATGTGAATTATTTGCTTTATTGCAAATTTGTTGGGTTATTTTTGTGGATTATAGTATTGTAGGACTGCTGATGTTGACATTTTACGTAGTTGGAGTGCTGGAATGGTTTTCCCAGTGAGAAATGCTAGTGCTGTAGTGAATATCTGTTTATTTATAAAAAAAAAAAAAATATATATATATATATATATATATATATATATATATATATATAGATAGATATAGATATAGATAGATAGATAGATATAGATATTAACTATAGAGTTAACTGTTACATTAGAGAATTAGAATTAGAATGAGAATTAGAATTTTAAGGCAAATATTAGGCATTTATTACATTTATTCATTGTTGAAATGCACCTACAGTACAGCCAGAAGGTTGACTGTGGTCTTCCGGAGCAACGAAAGAGTTAACTATATGATATATTTTCTATGCGGCCCCAAGACCATTTCTGTTCACTAAATGCGGCCCCAGCAAGCCAAAAGGTTGGACACCCCAAAAGGCTAACTAGCCTGTTCTGAAAAGCTATGGAGTGTATTGTAATTGGACTCATGCACATAGACATGGGAAACCTGCAGACACTGGGTCCTACACATTACAGCATTGTTGTGGGCAGATCTTGCCTGTTGGACCTGTTCATATTCTTTCAACAGTTACCAGGTCCATCAGTGTTGGGACGGTTGTCCACACAGCCTGCCTGGACCTTGCACAACCCTTCAACACAATACCCCACTCGGCCATTATGCATAGGCTCACCAGCATCAATATCGACACATATCTGACACGATGGATTGCTACCTGGAGCAGGGATAGCACCCATATGCTCA
This sequence comes from Protopterus annectens, assembly GCF_019279795.1. NCBI lineage: Eukaryota > Metazoa > Chordata > Ceratodontiformes > Protopteridae > Protopterus > Protopterus annectens. Next base: position 1,110,222,128 of record NC_056747.1, on the reverse strand, counting down.
GTGTTGCAGGTGCCATGTCTGACTATACACCAGTTACACATGGCATCCCACAAGGCTCAGTCCTGGGACCTCTCTTGTTCAGTATATATTTGTGTGATGTATAGGCTATCACAGGAGGGATATGGCTGCCCATGTTCGCAGATGATTGCAAACTGGGTGCCATAATCAGCTCTCCTGCTGGCACATGCATAGTCAAACAGGGTCTCACAGAGATAGGTTGACTGGTGCCTGAGCCATGGCCCACGGCTACATGCCATTAGTTGCATAGTCATCTCCTTTGAGGATGACAAGATGCCCCCACATTGCCACATAGGTTGTAATCCATTACATACAGTAGAAGTTGTTACGGGTTTGGGGACATGACCTGTTCGTACTCTCACCTTTGACAATCCTATTGCCATAGTGGTTAGACAGTATGTCTACGTAGCCCACCATATCCCACATGGTTTCACATGTTGATCACGTGTGGTCATTGTGCCCCTATACTCTTCACGACCATGCTTGGTTACTATGCCACCTTTGGGATGTACCTTACCTGACACCTGCAGCAACTGTAATGGCCACAAATGTTACTCTTTGAGCAGATGTAGGGACTCACACAGATGCCCTGCACAGTTCCGATACAGTAACTCCAGCTCTACTCAGTCACTTACCACCTACATGGATGTGTTGTGTGCATGTAGTTGAAGGCAATATCTGACCCAGACTTACTGGACATGCTCCACCTCAGGATATCCGACTCCCTTGCTGCTACACACTCCAGAGAAATATACCTCAGCACTGATGTTAAAAGGACATGCTGGGGGGACAGATTATTATCAGAACGTCTCGACTCACTCAGGAGTGCAGTCCAGGTTTTGCATAGGCAGAGCCATCCACTGACCACCTACAGGTGACATCCTGACAAGTGGATTGGTGATCGCATGTTTACCCATGGGATATCTTCTGGGTCCCTGCTAGACAGAGGCACAATACTCTGAACATAAATGGGCTATCTTGTGTGACCTACTATTCACAGGTACAGTGCTCTGATTTGACTGGGTTGCAGTAGCCAAACACACTCTGGCTATGCTTGTACATGCCCTAGGGTAGATAGCCTAGTATCAACCCCTGAATCTATGATAATTTTCATGATGCACAATGTTTATTGCTGTTACTGTTTGCAGGTTTTTATCATCTTTGCTTTCACACTTTATATGAACCGCTTAGGTATCTGCAGAACATATTTGCAGGGCTCCACTATATTATATAGGTGTCTGCTGTCATATAAGTGTGTGCACAGGGCAGATTGCTGTGTAGTGAGTGGTTCCTGGGTTAACACATGCAACTGCCTGCTATGTGTGGCGCAATGCAGTACTCCAACATGGCCTAAGTGTGTGAGCATGCCCAGTTCAGACTGTCAGTGTTCTGTTGCCTGACATTTGTCTCATGTATTCAAGTGTGTGAGCATGCCCGGTGTGACCTTTCAGTATGTTGCTGTCTGAGGTCTACTACATTTGTTGATGTATGTCTACATGTCCATTATTAAAATTTGTACTGTGTGTGTTGAAAGTGTGTTGAAGGTCAGGTTCTCATAAAAACATCCAAGGCCAACTTTGAGAGAAAAATCGCTAAGGACACTAAAGATAACCACAAAGCCTTCTTCAGCTATGTTAGAAACCTGGGCAGAAACCCTCAGATATGCTCAGAGTTAGTTCACAACAACAAAAAATACACTGAACCCACAGATATTGCCAACATTCTGGCTGACAGGTTGTTGATGTATGTCTACATGCTCATTATTAACATTTGTACTGTGTGTGTTGAAAGTCAGGTTCTATTCTTACTGCAGGACTCACCTTTGTGTCATAACTCGACAGGGATTATGCTGTGCCTGCAGGGTTTCCGTGAAATACTTTGCATAGACTTATCAACATTTCTTCATACAGGCTAACCACTGCACTACTGTCATGGTTTAGTGGTTCAGTACTATGACTATAGTGCACAGTATTCTGGGTTTGAGGCCCATTGCCACTTATATTTTCATACTGAGCAGACCAGACTACTTAGGGGCCAGTAGAGCAAATATGAGCATGTTGGCTTTTGTTCAGCTATGCCCTACATAGACTCGGCTTGTCCAACATTGCTCAATATTAACCATCATTGCTGGACATTGGCCAATATTACTCTACATTGACCACATTTGTAATAGTTGGTGTGTGCGATTTTGTTTACGTTGACTTCATGATGGTAAATGCTGTTTAGCACTGCTTTATATTGCTTAACACATGGCAATCATGCCTCAGGTGTTGATGCAGGGCTGCCTATGTCTGATGCACATACTACACTCCCTATACATGTTTGAAAGCAGGTAGGGTTAACGTAGGCATTCCTTTTACTATATGTGCGGGTCAGAGAGAGGTATCATTTCCAGAGTTCCTACTGAGTCAGTGTATGTGCTATGCGTTGCCTTTTTGCCAAGGTCAAAGCATACTGGGCACTCCTCGTTCTGCCTACTGGGGCAGGCTCAGGTTGTTCCTCCTCCGAGTCACGCTCTGCCTGTGATGGCCTTGGCAATGGTGGGGGGCTGTTTGGCCCAGGCCTATACTGGTCCTCCTGCAGCTGTTTTTGCAGGATCATATTATGTAGCATAGCACATACCATGACAATTTGGGGACATGTAGTTGGTGAGTACTGCAAGGCTCCACCAGATGTGTCCAGGCACCGGAACCATGACTTGAGCAGCTCAATCACATGCTCGATTACATTTCGTGTTTGTGTGTGTGCCTCATTATGGCGTTCCTGTTCAGGTGTGTGTGCGTTTCTGATGGGTGTCATCAGCCACGGCTCCAGTGCATAGCCAGCATCCCCCACTAGGTGACCATGTGGGATGTCCCCATTGGCAAATGTCTGGTACAGCTACATCAGATTGCTGTGTAGTGAGTGGTTCCTGGGTTAACACATGCAACTGCCTGCTATGTGTGGCGCAATGCTGTACTCCAACATGGCCTAAGTGTGTGAGCATGCCCAGTTCAGACTGTCAGTGTTCTGTTGCCTGACATTTGTCTCATGTATTCGAGTGTGTGAGCATGCCCAGTGTGACCTTTCAGTATGTTGCTGTCTGAGGTCTACTACATTTGTTGATGTATGTCTACATGTCCATTATTAAAATTTGTACTGTGTGTGTTGAAAGTGTGTTGAAGGTCAGGTTCTCATAAAAACATCCAAGGCCAACTTTGAGAGAAAAATCGCTAAGGACACTAAAGATAACCACAAAGCCTTCTTCAGCTATGTTAGAAACCTGGGCAGAAACCCTCAGATATGCTCAGAGTTAGTTCACAACAACAAAAAATACACTGAACCCACAGATATTGCCAACATTCTGGCTGACAGGTTCAGTGCAAATTTCTCCCCTCCCTCACCCCCAAAAGAAGAAATACTTATCCCAGCTGAATGTAATCTCCCTGTCATCTCAGATGTCCAGGTGAGAGCAGCCCTCAGCAAAGCTAAAAACACAGCATCAATGGGACCTGACGGTATCCCGGGTTGCGTACTACGTGAACTCCAAGAGGAGCTAAACTCGCACATAAAAATGCTATTTAACCTTAGCCTTACTGCAGGATATGTACCTGAACACTGGCGTACAGCAACAGTGGTCCCACTCCACAAAGGGGGTACCTCTACAGACCCTGGGAACTTCCGCCCCATAAGCTTAACCAGCCTGGTCTGCAAAGCTATGGAAAGAATCATTATGCAACTCATAAACAGAGACATTGGGGACCTACAGACACTTGACCCCACCCAGTTCGGCTTTGTAAAGGGCAGATCCTGCCTTTTGAACCTGGTTGACTGTTTCGAAACAGTCACTAAAGCCATTGATGAGGGCAAAACAGTCCATACAGCCTACCTGGACTTGGCTAAGGCCTTCGACACAATGCCTGATACCCCACTCAGGCATCATAGATACGCTCAACAGCTTAAATGTAAACCCTTATGTCACTAGATGGGTTGCAAACTGGCTAAAGAACAGAACCCATAAAGTTAAAATCGCTGGAGCAATGTCAGACTCAAAGCCAGTCACAAGTGGTGTCCCACAGGGATCTTTCCTGGGACCCCTCTTGTTCGGCATTTATTTCTCGAATGTTAAAGCAAACATGGAAGGGTTGTGGCTGACAAAGTTCGCAGAAGACTGCAAACTAGGCGCCATAGTCGATACACCAGCGAACACATACATCCTACAAAAAGGCCTCACAGAAACGGACAACTGGTGCCGGAGTCATGGCCTTAAACTAAATGCCAAAAAATGTATAGTCATCCCCTTTGGGAAAAACAAAGTACCCACAAATTATCACGTGGACAACAACCCACTGAGTATGGAAAAAGTAATCAGAGACCTAGGGACCCAAGTCGACAGCGACCTCTCATTTGACACCCACGTTGCCAAAGTGGTTAGAAAAACATTCTACCTTGCACACCTTATCATGAAGGGATTCACATCCAGATCCAAGGATGTCATTGTACCCCTATACTCCTCCCTCATCAGACCCATGATGGAGTACAATGCCCCATTTGGTATGTACCTCACCCGGCATTTGCAACAGCTGGAGAGACCACAAAAGTACCTAACCAAGAGGATCAAGGGTCTCCAACATATGTCTTATTCTGCCAGACTAAAGAAACTCCAGCTCTATTCAGTAGCATACCGCCTGTTCAGAGGTGATCTCTGCCTGACGTACAAGGCCATGTCCAATCAGGAACTGATGGACATGCTCCACCTCAAAAAATCCAAATCCATCAGAACCACGAGAGCTAAAGACTTAAACCTCGGCACAAGTAGGAATAGGACATGCTGGAGGGATAGATTCATAACCCAGAGGCTCCCATGCTCTGGAACAAGATCCCGGTTCATGTTAGGCAGAGCCCCTCACTGACTCTCTTCAAGAGAAATCTTGATGAGTGGATGGGAGATCATAGGTTTACCCCAGGGGTCACATCTGTGTCACTACTAGACAGGGGCACAGTAAACTAATTCTATTATATAAGGGGACCTTCACTGTGTCACTACTAGACAGAGGCACAGTATTCTAAATCTATTCTGTGCATTTTGTACCCCATTTTATGGGGTGGCGAAAGCCACATCACTATGGCTAGGCTTACAAATGCCCCAGGGCAGATAGCCTAGTACTAGACTATGAAACTGCGAAGATGCCAGATATGGGAATCATGGTAGCTTCCAGGGCAGCCAGCACGCACATTCAGTATTATGCCCTGGGCATCACACATGACCTGGCAGCTGATGGAGGGGAAGCCCTTGCAGTTGAAGTAGACCCTACCCCGCTTACCAGCTGGTGCTTTGATGTGTATGTGCGTGTAGTCTATTGCACCCACTACCTCAGGGTATTCCGCTATTTGCTGGAAGAGACGCATATTGCTGGCCAATACCTCATGGGAATTGGGGAAATATACATGATCACCGACATGTGCTGACATGGCATCCAGGAATTGGTGCAGTACCCTGGATGCTGATGCCTGTGATATCCCCATCATATCACCAGTTGGTCTCTGGAAGGTACCTCTTGCTAATATTCTTAGGCCAACACATACCTTAGTTTCCACTAGGATGGGTTCCTCTCTGTTGGTTCTGTGTGTGAGGCGTGGCCTGCACAGCTCAACAATTTGCTGCAAGAGGTCTCTGTCCACTCTATAGCGCTCCACTATCTCTAGCTCATGTAGCCCCAGGTAGGTAACCCTGGGCCTGTACACTCTTCTCCATCTCCTCACTGTGGATTGTCCAGCAGCATTTACATTATCACCACCCTCAGCATGTTGCATATGTCGCCTTATAACACCAATGGCAGCCCCTAACATTTTTTGTCTCAGTGAAGCCTTTTCAGTTTTCACTTCTATTAACTTACTGCAGTGTTGCAGTGTCTCTTGAGAGAAACATAATGGACTGTTGTTTGCAGAGTTTTAAGTGCTGGGCTTGGCTGGGCTAGTGTTCTGCCTGGGTAATTGCCTGATTCTGATTGTTTTCACCTGCTAGCTCTGCTAGTACTCCCTGGTAACTTCCACTATTTGGTGTGCTTCCTTTTTCCTTACTGTTTCCTCAGGGGGGGAGCGCCGCGCACACAAGCACAAACACACGCACAGCAGCTAACACGTGCCCACACATGCTTACATGGATTAAAGCTTGCTTATTCTTCTTAAAACACGCGCACACCGGTGCAAACACCTTACAACTGTTTACACAGCCTTACATATGTTTACTCAAGCACACGTGCGCAGACATGCTTACACGCGCACACACTGTCTTACTCGGGTTTACTGGCGTGCACACACACGCATGCACGCTCAGCAAGAAACTTTGGTGTTATCCACAGCATACACCTTCGATTTCTTGACTATACCTGGCCTACCTGTTGACACACCTCTTTCACTATTATGTAAATGTAAGCTGACACATGTCAGTCTGCTTCAATGAGCTTCACTCCTTTCATACATACCCCCCTCATGATGTCACCTATCTTCTACTCTGTTACTCCCCTTATCCTATTCCTACACTCCACTGACTGTGCTCATTTGCTATGTAAACTTGCGATTCACTATCCCAACTCTCATTTGCATAGGATTGCCTACTAATGCTTAGTTACTTCTCTTAGACTGAGCTTCCCCCCTTAGCAACCTCTACTCAGTGGCCATGTTTTCTTCAGCCTGCCATTCCTTTGCATTGTAAATTCATTTTAGCTATAAAATCCACATTTGTGGATCTTAATTATTACTTTTCTGCTTTTTAGGCCGCAGTGCGTTTGCACGGCGCTGCGGTACAATTAAACCTCGGAGATCGGGATAAAAAAAAGTTATTTTATTTTTAATTTGCATCACTTCCCGTTGCCAATGGCTGTATTTTTGGCCATTGGCATGCTTCCTCCTGTGAATGCATGTTTTTTTTCCAGCTGACACGGCTCCATTTTGCTATTTGCAGAACCGTACTCAGTTATCAACTGAGTACATTTCTGCAAATAAAAACTACTCCTACTCGGACAGGTTCGGGTTTCCTGCATAGCAAATTTACCTAATTTGCATGGCGTTTGCCTGCAATTTAGGTAATTTGCATATTGCAGCCCTGTCCGTGTAGGACTAGTTTGGAGAGCTCAGTGGCACGCCCCTACCAGCTGTTCCTGGATCACTTGGCGGACATGTTGGCTGCATGGAGTCTTACTCTACTCTAAGACTCCGTGCAAGCCTTCGTGAATCCAGCCCAAAACATTAGTAAATAAATTACTTGTATGGGACTAGAACCCATACTTATATGTAGAACAGTTACATCATCTTCTTAATGATCCAAATAAGCTAATTATCAGAACAGCTACTTAAGGGTTATAAAAGTCATGTTTCTGATATATTTGGGACAGAGCTATATCTCTATATTCCATAGGAATGCTCAGATGTACATAGGATTGTGATATATTGCAGGTATCCAATGGCTGTTTCTGCAACTTGGTGACCCACCAATGAATCTCCTCTGTATCACTCTGATGCAGGTCATCTTAGTGGTGGTAAACCTGCACTCCATTCTGGTAGATTCTGATATGTCAATAGTGTTCCTTCACAATCCAGTTCCAAATGCTGATCATCGTGAAGTTCCTTTGCCTGGCTGTCATCCAATGCTCCACTCCAGTGTAGAAAATCAGCATCTGTGTGGTCTCCTCCTCAGTCTAATTGGGCACCCGGACATGTCACAGCATCCTGGAAGTAGCCATCTTGATACTCCAATGGAAAATGGAGTATAAATAGAAAAATTCTTACTAAGGTCCCACTCAATTTGTGGGAAGCAATGATCTGATCTGTAAATGCATCAAAATCAATATTTAAAAGTGCTGTTTAAGTCATGTAATTAGATCATTGGAAGATAAAGGACATGTGGTACACATCGTACTGTTTATCGATATCTATTAGGTACGTGCATGGAGCACCACCCTGTTACACTGAGCTATTGATTAATGCACCAAAACTTCAAGACGTTACGTGACTTGCACAAATGGGATTCCAAAACCTGGAATTTTAATGACCTTCATTAATTATGTATGGTGCGACTGGTACTTAAAGATGTATGCACATTAGGTTCTCTAACTTTCAATGATACCTGAGTCAGAGGTAGTTGATAAGGTAAATTGCCACCTGCTAGCATTTCTCTTTTGGGGAATATTACCTCTGTTAACATTATTTATTCTGAAATATACCTGTTTAGAGTTATTTTTATTGATTTACCTTTATGCATACAGGTGTTGACATCTACATTAAGGACATGCATTAATTTCCCATATGCAGTGTATAGACAGATTTACATTGCAAAAGTGAACAGTAATAAACATGGATTTACAGATTATCCATATGTTTTATGGGTAACTCCATATACTCTGTGGTGTACATACAGAAACTTATGGATTCCGACATTATCTGTATCTTGGATTATGTGGCCCAGGCAGGTATGACACTAGCCCTGAGCAGTATCCTACCGTCTCCCAAAATTATATCACAGTACAAACAAAAAATGATTGACTTCAATAATTGGCTAAGTTTCTGATGTCATTCTAAGGGGATCCAGTATCTGTCTGCTTGAGATGACATGATAGACAGATCTCGATGCTTTGCCAGAGATGGCCTACATCTGTCAACCTTGGATTTCCAGATACTGGCTAAGGCTCTTGCCAACCTATAGTGCCTTTTTAGGCGGTGTTCCAAAAAACAAATTACCACCATAACAGCTATAAATAAATGCAATCTGAGTGTCATGCTGCTCAATTCTAGAAGTCTAAATCTCAAGATGCACTCACTCAAAGCATTCCTCAAAATGGAGAACATCGACATTTGTGCTGTAATGGAGACCTGGTTTAAAGCGGCAGAAAGCACCCCTGCGCTACCAGGCTATAACTCATTCCACACCTTTCGGCTCTGAAACATGCACCAGAGCTCCAAAGGCAGTAGTGTCTCCATATTCTTAAAGGATATGCACACCTCCAGACTAGTAGCCCAGCATAACGCATTTGATACTTCAGTTACAACAAACATTGGGTAAGATGGCGATCCAGGTCATAGCCTGCTATAGGTCCCCAACCATGTCCCTAGACTCTCACTCCACATTCTTAAGCACCCAGGAATCTATCAAGGTCCATCCCAACACTCTCATACTAGGAGACTTCAACTACCCCTACATCAACTGGGAAAACTACTCAAGTGCCAATACACTGGCCCAATGCTTCCTGGAATTCATCAATTCCAATGTTCTGGACCAGATCATTCTGACCCCAACTAGAGGAACCCTTGTTCTGGTTATTACTAACACGGGCGACTGTTGCTCTACACCAATAGTCAATCCTTGCCTGGTCAGATCTGACCATAAACTAATCACCATGGAAATACACATCTCATCCACACCCCCCACAAAGGTAACCACCTTGAAAACTCCAAAGCTGATTTTGGGCTCCTAAAAACAGAGGTAGCTAACTTCACGGCATTCATCCAATGGAAAATAGCTGCATGACTGCCGAATCATACACTAATGTACTGTACGAACATGTGCATAAATGCATGGAACTACCCATACCCAACAGAACCAAGATGCTCTCCTCCAAAAAAGGAAGCCAATCTGGTGGTCCCCTGCCATTAATAAACCCTACAACAGAAAGAAGAAACTGTTGCAGAAAAGGTTGAAGTCCTATGACTGGAAAAAGTCCCTTATTAGCCTCAACAAAAAGTTGAGATCCCTCATCAAATCCTCCAAAGCCAGCTATGAAGGCAGAATTGCAGCAGACACTAAAAACAATCACAAAGCATTTTATAGTTATATCAAGAACCTCCATGGCAATACCCAGATTTGCTCTGAGTTACTGCACAATAGTACCTCCTATACAGAGCCAACAGATATTGCCAACATATTAGCCGACAGATTCAGAGCCAACTTTACCCCTCTATCCCCATAAAGGACCAATCACAATTCCAGAAGAATGCCAGACACCCAGCATTACTGCAGCACAGGTTAAAACTGCATTGTCCAAGGCCAAGAATACAGCTTCCATGGGACCCGATAATATCCCTGGCTCTGTTCTACATGAACTACAAAGCGAACTGGCATCATATCTGTGTGCCCTGTTCAGTCACAGCCTCATCTCAGGCTTTTTCCCTACTGAATGGCACACTGCTACAGTCATCCTTCTCCATAAAGGGGGAGTGACTACAGACCCTTGGAATTATCGCCCGTTAGCCTGATGGGTCTGATATGTAAAGCTATGGAGCGCATCATCATGGACCTGATTAACAAAGATATAGGAAATCTCCAAACTCTAGACCCCATGTAATTTGGCTTTGTGAAAGGGAGATCATGCCTGCTCAACCTGGCTGACTTCTTTGAGTCAGTCAACAGGGCTGTGGATAAAGGTAAGGCAGTGCATACAGCCTACCTCAATATGAAAAAGTCCTTTGATACCATTCCTCACTCAGGAATTAATGATAAACTCACCAAACTAGGCAGCAACCCCTATATCAGTAGGTGGGTTGCAAATTGACTCACAGATAGAACACACAGTGTTAAAGTAGCAGACTCCAAGTCAGACTGATGACCAGTCATGAGTGGAGTCCCACAGGGATCAATCCTGGGTACTCTCCTGCTCAGCATCTACTTCTCAGAAATCCAGGCCAACACAAAGTGACTCTGACTGACAAAGTTCGCAGACGATTGCAAGCTGTGAGCCATTATGAACTCCTCAAGTGATGCAAACATCCTACAGAAAGGCCTCACTGACATCAATGACTGGTGTCGAAACCATAGCCTTAAGCTTAACACCAAAAAATGCGTCATCATACGCTTTGGTAAAAACTCAGTTCAAACTAATTACCACGTTGATGGGAGCCCACTGAACACTGAAGGTGTTATAACAGGTCTGGGAATGCAGGTTGACAGCAACCTCTCCTTCGACCACCACATTGCCACTGTGGTCAGAAAGTCCTTGTATGTAGCACATCTCATTACCAAGGATTGTGCATTCCCTCATCATCTCCCTCTCTATTCTTCTCTCATTAGACCAGTCATCAAGTATAATGCCCAATTTGTCATGTACCTCACTAGACACCTGCAACAGCTGGAGAGACCACAGAAGTACCTCATGAAGAGGATCCTAGGCATTAAACACATGTCCTACACGGACAGACTCAAAAGACTCCAGCTATTCTCTGTCTCATATTGCCTACTTAGAGGTGATCTCTGCTTGACTTGTAAAGCCATGTCTGACCCAGGTCTGTTAGAAATGCTACATCTAAAGAAATCCCAATCCATCCGCACCACACACTCCGGAGAACTCAACCTCATTACCGCAATCAACAGAACATGCTGGGGGGACAGGTTCCTCACCCAGAGACCGATGCTCTGGAATAGACTTCCCATACATGTTAAGCAGAGCACCCTGGTGCCCTCTTCAAGAGAAATCTTGATGAGTGGATGGGTAATAGAAAGTTTACCCCAGGGATCACTCCAGTGGGTCTACGTGATAGAAGCACTGGGAACTAATGTTGGGCAGCAAAATGCCAGGGCACTTCTATGGGCTAGGCTTGTAAAGGCTCCAGGGCCATTAGCCTAGTACACATCTATGAACCCTTTGTACTATGTAACTCACTGGATAACAGGAAATACACCCCTGGGATCACTTCATTGGCTCTGCTTGATAGAGGATCAATTAATTAATCAATGGGGTGGCGAAAGCCAACACACTTTGGCTAGGCTTATAAATGCCCTCAGGCAGATAGCCTAGTACCTACCAGTGAACCTATGAACATATGTCCTTTTGCTGTTATGGCTATTTCTTCACAAATGGTTCTTAACAAAAGTATTATAACTACTGTCACAATATAAAAAACATCTGTACTCTTTGTGGCCTGCTTGCTGATACTGAGTTTTTCCAACACATTCAGTAAGTTGTTCAATTGATACTTTGTATAGTATTTTAATGTGAAATGCGTGCAGACACTTATGACATAATGCTATTGTCTTTAGGCCTCCATTCAATAGATATGTAGGATCAGAGGTCTGAATCTCAAAGATATCACAAGTTATACTGATTTTCATCAGTGATGGCAAACCTTTTGGGTTGGGCGTGACAAAAATTTAGAAAATGCCTAACTTGACTCTGCCTGCATGTCACCCCCCCCCAAACAAACAAACAAACAAACAAACAAACAAAACCAATAAAATAAAATAAATAAATAAATACAAATAAAATAGCATGGGTCTCAGGGACAAATCCAGAAATAAGAGACATGGACAGTTTAAAACGGGTCTATATCAGAACAGCAAAGAGGCATTTAATCGAACACCTCTTCGCCTACACATAAACAGCAAAAACACTAAAGCGTGAATGCTCAGAACACCGATTTCTTTCACTGGGAAAGAAATCGGTAGCACAAACACACATGCATTCAAACATAATGTGGAGGGGTTCGCCCCTACACCCCCTTTTAACTAAATATACCGACTCCAAGATCGCATTACAGTTGGGAAAGGGGCAAACACTTGGGGAAGGCCAAGCGATTTCTTTCCCAGGGAAAGAAATCGCTGTTTTGAGCATTTGAGCTTTAGTGTGTTTGCTGTTTATGTGTCGATGAATAGGCGTTCAATCAAATGCCTCTTCGCTGTTCTGATATAGACCAGTTTAAAACTGCTAGTACTATTAATAGACACTGACAGAAAAAAATGAATGTGAATTAATATACATTTTCTGAAGTAAAATTAGTCTATAAATCTAAATATTGTCATTGTTAAGTTTAAAAAGTTGCCAGCTTTAGGAGGGATTAAGAGGGACAGTTTAGAGGAATGTAAAAGAGCAAACTCCTAGAAATGCAGACTACTTGCCCTTTGCGGAAGTGTAACCACAAGGGAAAACAATGTCAGCACTGCCCATTGCAGATTATCAAGAAAGTATACTGAAATAGTCTTTGAGGTTAATTACTTCCTTACCTTTGCAGCTCCGGGCACAAAATAATTCAATGCACTTCACACAAGCAACAAATGCAAAAGCAGAGTCTTTGGTAACTCGGATGTTGGTGAATGCTGGTGTGTCACCCAAAATGTTGTGGCATATCATCTTTGACACACGTCATAGGTTTAGCATCACTGGACTACATCATCAAATGCACAAACAAGTGGTATGTAAATGTAAAACTTATTGTATGTTTTAATGCTGTTTGAATGGTTCATGCTGATAATGATGTTATTAATAATGCTGACTTTTTCTCCTACAGTAGTTCATCTATGTTTTGCCATACCATTTTCCCATGAGTACTTGACAAGTTTGTGTTATGTTTGTATTAATCACATATGTCATATATGTTGGCTATGTAACCTAATTGTATGCTTCCTGTTGTGTAGATTATGTAAACTATACACAGACAATACCTCAAGTAAAGGCATTATTATCTGTAACATTGCGGTGCAATATATGTGTTATATGTCTTTAATGATATACAACATGTGATACAAGCCATTTTTCCCTGATCTGTCTCTTCCTTTAGCACAACTATCTGTATACTCCATTATTCCAGCCAGTGATTATAATGTGTGGTCTGATGTGTATCTGTATGGTAGCATGGCCGCTGGCACACAGGACAGTGACATGGGCATACTTCCAATGCTGGTCCTTCTGTTTTGGGCCTGTTAATCACAACCAGACAGTCCAGTTGCAGACATGCTCCTTCAGCTCCACATGCTGGTGTCACTCCATCAGTCTCTTCTGTGTAGCAACCTGGGCCAAATGTTTCCATAAGTGGTAGGGCAAACCAGACTGTATAAAAGGGACACAGTTGATCCACTCTGTCCAGTAGTGTCAGTCTCACCCTGTAGCAATGATGATTGTTGCACAGAACACTGACAATGTCATCTCTCTGTGCTCGTTGACAAGTGTGATGCCACGAGTCCAACAGTTTTAATAAATATAGCTGACTCCACTTAGTACATTACTTTATCCATACTTAACAGTGACATATTTGTCTTGTGATATTAACAGTTCTACATTATGTTCATAGGTTCATAGGTTCAAAGGTTGGTACTAGGCTAATGGCCCTAGGGCCTATACAAGCCTAGCCATAACAATTCCCAGGATATTTCTTCCTACAATATTTACTTCCCTGGACCTCTGCCTAGCAGGGAGACTGATGTGATGCCCGGGGTGAATTTCCTATCTCTCATTCAATCATCAAGGTTCCTTTTGAAGAGGGCCAAGGAGATGCTGTGCTTGACATGTATGGGCAATCTATTCCAGAGACTGGGGAGTCACTGGGTCAGGAATCTATCCCTCCAGCATGTTTTGTTCATTGTGATGACAAGGTTTAGATCCCTGGAGCATGTGTCTCTGAGGGATTGGGATTTCTTTAAGTGTAGAATGTCCAACAGCTGTGGGTTTTACATGGCCTTGTATGTTAAGCAGAGATCGCCTCTGAGTAGACGATATGCAACAGAGTATAGGTGGAGTTTTTTAGATGGTCAGCATAGGGCATCTGCTTTAGGCCTGTGATTCTTTTAGTGAGGTATTTCTGCGGCCTTTCCAGTTGTTGCAGATGTCTTGAGAGGTACATACCAAACAGGGCATTGTATTCTATAATGTGTCTAATGAGGGATTACAGTGGGACAATGACCTCTTTTTTTCTGGATGAAAAGCCCTTAGTGATGAGATGTGCCACATAGAAGGATTTCCTTGTGGTGATGTGGTAAACGAAGGTGAGACCACTGTCCACCTGTGTCCCTAAGTCTCTTATCACACTTTTGGTGTTTAGTGTACTGCCACCTATGTGGTAATTCACGGGTACATGTTTTTTCCCAAAGGAGATAACTATACATTTCTTGGCATTGAGCTTGAGCCCGTGGCTCTGGCACCAAGCATTTGTTTCTGTAAGGCCCTTTTGTAGAATATCCACATCATTTGGGTATGCAATAATGGTTCCCAGTTTGCAGTCATCTGCAAACTTTGTTAGCCAGATCACTTAGTGTTGGCCTATACTTCAGAGAAGTAGATGCCAAACAAGAGCAGTCCCGGGACTGAACCCTGAGGTACTCCACTTGTCACTTGTTGAATCTGGATTTGGTGTCAGCTACTTTTACAGTGTGGGTTCTGTCAGTAAGCCAGTTGGCAGCCCATCGAGTGATGTAGGGATTAATGACCAGCTTAGTAAGTTTATCTATGATTCCAGAGTAGGGGATGGTGTTGAAGCCCTTGGTAAGGTCCAGATAGACTGTCTGGACTGCCTTACCCTTGTCCATGGCTCTGGAGACTGATTTGAAGAAGCCATTCAGGTTCAGGAGACAAGATACACCTTTCATGAACCCAAACTATGTGGGGTCCAGTGTTTGAAGGTTGCCAATGTCTTTGTTTATAAGTCCCATGACAATACGTTCCATGGCCTTGCAGATCAGGCTCGTCAGACTGATGGGGGTGGTAGTTCCCGGGATCCATGGTGGATCCCTCCCTTGTGGAGTGGGATAACTATAGCTATGCGCCACTCAGTGGGCACAAAGTCTGAGGTGAGGCTATGATTAAACATGACACTTAGGTGAGGTGCCAGTTCATTTTGTAGTTCATGTAGTACACAGCCTGGGATGTTATCTGGTCCCATGTATGCTGTATTCTTAGCTTTGGAGAGTGCATTTTTTTACCTATGTGGCCATTATTACTGGAATTTGGCAATCTTTTAGTATTGAGATGGGCCCTTTAGGGGGTGAGAGGGGGGGTGAAGTTTGCACTGAATCGATCTGCCAGGATATTGGCAATATCCTTGGGATCAGTATATGTAATGCCATTCTGTTGTAGCTCAGAGCAGATCTGAGCATTGCCATTTAGATTCTTGACATTGCTATAGAATGCCTTGCGGTTGTCTTTGGAATCTTTGGCAATTTTAATTTCATAACTAGCTTTGGAGGATTTTATGAGGGATCTCAGCTTCTTACTGAGACTGGTAAGGGATTCTTTTTGCATCCTAAGATTTTCCTCTTTTCTGCAACAGTTTCTTCCTTTTGTTGTAAAGTTTGTTTATGGAAAGAGACCACCAGATTGGCTTCCATTTTTTTGAAGGAAAGCATCTTGGTTCTATTGGGTATGGCACTATTCATGCACGAGTGGATGTGCTCATACACCACCTTAGTATAGGATTCAGCAGTCAAACTTTCAGTTCCTGTCTGCATGGGCGTCATGAAGTTTGTCACTTCTTACTTGAGTAGCATGAAGTTCGCTTTGGATAAGTTTTTTACAGAGGTTTCCTTACTGGGTGGGGTGGAAGTGGGATGTGGATGTCAAGGGTGATTAGCTTATGGTCAGACCTGACCAATGAGGGGGTGACCATAGTTGTGGAGCATCAATTTCCCATGTTGGTAATGATCAGGTCTAGGATACTGGTGTCCCTGGTAGGACTAAGGATTAGTTGATCCAGGGCATTGGAATTTATGAATTCCAAAAACCGTTGTACAAAGGTTTTGGTACATGAGTAGTTTTCCCAGTTAATGACAGGGTAGTCAAAATCACCCAGTATTAGGGTGTTTTGTTGTATCTTAATATTTCCAGTATGTTTAGAAAGGTGTAGTGAGAATCTTGGGGCATGCTGGAGGATCTGTAGCAAGCTACAATTTGGATTGCTGTCTTACCTAGTGTTAGTTGCACCTGGAGAATTTCAGACGCATTGTGTTGGGCAACTAGGCTGGTGTTGTGAATCCTTGGTGTATATGGACACTCCTCCACCTTTAGTGTTTTGGTCCCTGTTTGGTGGCCAAAAAGTGTGGTAAGAGTTGTAGCCTGATATTGCAGGGGTGCTATCTGGAGCCTTGAACCAGGTCTCACTTACTGCACAGATATCGATGTTCTCCATTTTTAGGAGTGCCTTGAGAGAGTGCATTTTGAGGTTTAGACTTCTACCATTGAGTAGCATTACCTTCAGATTTTACATGCTTGTACCTGTTACGGTGGTGGTTTTGTTCTTTGAACTTTGCCTAAAAAAGGCACTATAGGGGTGGCAAGAGCCTTAACCAGTAAACTGAATCCCAGGGGCGACAGGTACAGACCATCTCTGGCAAAGCATCATGGTCTGTCGATGATGTCGTCCCCGGCAGACAGATACTGGATCCCCTTTGAATGACACCAAAAGCTTAGCCAATTGTTAAAGTCAATCATTTTGTCCTTATACTGTGGTATCATTCTGGGCAAAGACAGGATGCTACTCAGGGCTAGTGTCATACCTGCCTGGGCCAAATGATCCGAGAGCTCTTCCATGTCTCTTTTCATGTAGGCCAGGGAGGTACATCTCAAGCTATTCACTC